>NW_009916748.1:80989-91752 GCF_000696875.1 Nestor notabilis | reverse complement strand
GCATTCCTGGATGGATGTGGTTTCGTGAAGAGCTAGAACAAATGAACGGAATTGAGAAATGAATCCCTGTTTGACAGATCATGCAGGAGAGACATCTGTTTAAATCCTTAATCATAGACTTTAGACATGAACCTCTTCATTACAATGAAATCTTAACCTTATTACATTTTCATCAGATTACATCCCTTTCTCACAGAAATAGGAAGCTAATCCCAGCAATCTAGGAGAAAAGAGAAAAGTATAGGTGTGACTTTGAACTGCTTTTATTTGGCTGTACCCACTCCCAGACTAGGGGTTACTCATGTGAGTGTACTAGAAAAGAACCTAGATTTGATGCCACAGCTCTATGGCATACAACAGGAACAGCATGATTAGAAAGTGGAATCACAGTGTGTGTGGGTGCATACTGATGTGGTACACAGTCTGGAGACATCTTTAGCCCATCTTTCAGCAGATTTAAATCAGAAAATCTCTCTGACAAGTTTTGATTGCAGCTTTCCAGTTAAAATACTGTAAGATCAAAATAAATTATGCCCTCTACTCTTATGATAAAGTGGTACCTGCTTCGGTATTTGTCCAAAGTTGCTAATAAAACCCAGGATGGTGCTCTTAATCAGAGGATCTTTAATGTTGTTGAGGTCCGTCTTGTTTCCATAGAAGTAAGGATGATAGGTGTTAACTGCCTCCACTGCAGCTGAGCCATGTTGCTTGTGGCCAAAAATCAGGTCTATCCAGCGATGGAGGTGTGCACTGACATAGTCACTTTCCAGTGCCTGAAACCAAAAGAAAATTATTTCATCCAGTAGAGTGTATCAGTTACAAATGCACTGCCACTTTCTAATCCTTGCTGGAGACTTAAAGTCTTGGCAAGAAATCTTCACACTTTCAGTTCCTCCAATACTACCATTCTCAGCACATCCTCACAGAATGTGACTTCTTGAAGTGATGAAAAGTGAATCCCCACAGGAAAAGAAATGACTTTGTGCAGCATTCTTGACTTAACAGACAAGCAGGAGCAGTATTGTCAGAGACAACACAAACAGGTTCCACAAAGCAAAGTGCAAGCACTCCACAGATCTTTGCACATCCTCCAACTTCCAGCACACATTAAAGCTTGTGCTGTCATGTCTTCCCCAATACTGCTATCATACCCAAGATGGTTTAAATGAGCAAAACATTTGTTAGCATTTGGTACCACCACTTGGATCTACAGACAAACCACAGCTGAATTTCTATTTATAGAAATAAGTCAGTCTTAGTTAAGACACGCATTGAATAGCAGAGACTTTATTTGAGAAGATACACAAACATAGATTAGAAAGTGAGATGACTAGAAGAGGGGCTTTAAGTTGGGTCTGAAGGGTACATCAGGAGAGGCTGCATGCCATGAACCAGCAAAGAGAGTGCAGAGCTTGTAGTGAATTGGCAGGGGGTGTTGCAAACCAAGACAGGGAAGAGTTTTGCACAGCAGAGCTGGGGTGCAGCAGGGCAGTTGTATGACAGAAGTTTCAAGATTGTCTGGGTTTGATCAACAGTTTGCTACCCTTCGAGGGCTCAATCACAGTCAGTCGCAGCATCAGATTTCCTTATCCTGGAAAAACCTGGGGTCTGATAATTTTTCCCAAAATAAGAAATGGTTAACTTTGATTAGATTTGCCACCCATAGTGGCAGGTGTGTGGATTAATGGGATCAGAAGAAACAACTACTACTGAAGAAAACTGGTAGACATGCTGTATGGTAATACATCCATCCCAGTGTGGGATCCCTAAAAAGCTCAATGTAATCAAGCAGAAAAGTTGTGCTTGGAAGACCCAGACAACAAGTTCATAAGCAGTGGACACAAGTTTGAGTTGAACCTTTGCCCACCTCCAGGTTGGTCAGCCTTACCCAAGAGGCTTCACTAAATGGTTACTGCCATCACCTGCCTCACCAAAATTTTGTGCATTCCCAAATGGCCTTGCCCAATGATTCAAGCAGCAGTGTTAAGCATTATTAAAAATACTTTCCTGTCTCCGAATCATTTGACTGTGCAATACTCCCCCATGCTCAGTTAAAGGTCTCCCAAGCAGACCATCCCACCCAAAGCACAGCAGAAATAAGCAAGCTAATGGGATCCAGAACAATGGCTCATTTCACAGAGCAGACAGTTAGCCCAGTGCAGCTGGTTTAAATGACCCTGCCCACAGCTATAACGATCACACAGCAGCTCAGAGAACAAGCACAGCATACAATCTGTCCCCTGCAAACAACAGGAAAGCACTTATGAACAGACTCAGAACTCATCCTTATTAATAAAAGCAGTTAGTCTATGAATTACAAACTGTAAATTTTGCCTGGCATCACTGCCAGAGCAAAACAAAGCAACCAACAGAGCTGCAACTGTTCAGCCTCTTAGTATTTCACTAAGCACTATGACAAGCTCAGCCAGGGAGGAAGAACTTGTGGTCTAAGGAGGAAGTAAATAAATTCTTCAGTAGATTAGATTCCTAACTTATTAAATGTGAAACAGTGAGTTACTCAGAGTTGTATGTCAAGTACAATTCTTCTATCTCATATTCTTTAAAGCAATAACCAAACCTCAAAACAGTGTTGACCTGGATCTGCTTAAGGCACCATACTTTCTGCAAAGCCTCCTAAAAATGATCGTGATACCACTAACAAGTACATTCCCATCTGGTGGATTATTTCAGAGGAGACAGAAACCCTCATGTTTCAGAATTCAAGAACTCTAACTCTTCATTCCATTCAAGGGATAGGTGAATTTTCCCAGGCAGGCTAATCAACTTTCTTTCCACAGCAAGATTTCTTGCACCCTCCTGTGTTAACACCTAGTACTAGCCATGGTTGAAGGGAGAATATTGAACTGACCATACATAAGGTGTGATCAGGTCTGGCAAATCATTAAGAATGTGAATCTATAAACATGATCTTTCATGTGCTAAACTGCTCCTATTAGACATTTGAATTAATTTGTAAAAGTTGTGCAGCTTTACTAGCTGTGCCAATGTCACCAAATAGTGCAGCTCAGTGGAAGCAGGTCTGTAGAACAGAACAGATGGTAGAGAGGGCCCAGTATCCCCATTACATGCACTGTGGGAGCTTTACTTGAAACTAGATCTAGTCTGCTCTAACAGGCTGACTGCCACCAGCATCTGGAGTGCACAACTGGAGCGCAGTCTTTGGTTTCATTTCATCCAAACCAAATCTAGTTCACACAATCTGAGATTGCTTTCCAATGAGAGCAATGCTATACAGGGATGACTGATAGGTTCATCTCGAAACTGCACCCTTACTGCAAGGCAAAAGCAGATGTTCCTCATTGTATCTAAGTGCCTTCAGAGTACTCACCATTACACAAGCAGTAAGGAGCACAGCTCTGAACTTTACATTCCAAACAAGCCACAGTATAAGAGACAGCATTTCTCCTTATGTTTTTCTTTTAGACAACAACAGCTTAAAATTGCAGTAGCTTTCAGGCATCCATGCAGCCCTCTGCAGCACCTCTGTTAAGGAAGGACAGTGTTGTCTTTCCCGTATTTGGGAAATTGAAGAACAGAGACTAAGCATCTTGGAGAGCATGAGAGAGGAGAGAAAGGCACCAGAGAGCCCTCACACCTCCGTACATTTGCTGGAGCCACTGGGAAACACCAGGGAACTGTTGCATATTTGACCTCAGCGGCCAAAACCTATTTGCAGTGGGTAGTATTTGCTTCCTTCAAGGGAAGGGATTAGGCACTCCCTAGGCTCAACTCTTCATTTTAGCGACTGTACTTTGAGCAGCAAGCCTGCAGTGCCCATAACACTTACACAAGGGTCTCCTTCCTCATAGTACATGTATCATCGTGTGGTTACAGGCACTGACAAAAACTCATGTTTCTCTTCCCTTCCGCTATCCTGCAGTGTGACTAGAGCTCTGAGCCTCTGAATCACACTCTCTAGGCAGCTTCAGAGATGTCTGACTTAGTAATACCTATTACCGTGTATGTACAGGAACTTAAGCAGTCTGAATATGGCTCTTAATCTGTCTGCATCTCCATTCTTTGCAAAAACATTTTCTCCTTATCCCCTCAAGCTAATAGGTGGTGGAAAAGCAGGGGTGGGTCCGGGTCTGTCTGAAAAATGAGAACTAGGTTCTGGGGGAAATTCAGACACTCAATAGTATTTTCTTTCCAAATCAGAACAAAAAGCCCAACTCTCAAGTTTTCTCATGTATTAAAATTTACTCCCCTCCCCCAGTTCTAAATCTGGAAATATTGTATTTTACTAATAATGAGGCTATACACCATACAATATTAGTTATAACAGCTGTATTATAAAATACACTGTCTCAGCTCAACCTGTAATCTAATATAAACATTGCAATGAAAAGATAATTCTGAATATTTTTGGTAACACAGAAAGTTGAAAGGATTTATTGAGACATTTTCTTGTTCCTACTGACACACTCCCATTTCCCTTGGCTAGTTTTCTGGTGAGAAGCTCTTCCACACAATTTTTCCCCCCAGGCAGGTCTTCTCATGGTGTGCTTGTCAGCCCAGTAATAGAGGGCTGTGATCTGAGTTACACATGTAACTGCTACATGAATAGAAGGTAAAACAAAGGACAAGAAGATTAATGTAGCTTCTGCAAAGGGACTGATTAGTTACTGAATATGCTGTAAATTCAATGTGTGGGCTTGGCGTAGGTTACTAAACCGTGGGGCAGCACACCACAGTCAAGCCACTAGGCATGGAGATACTTGAGACCTGCTAATAATAGTAAGCAGCTATTCTTCAAACCACATAACTTGGAGTATCATTAATTCACAAGCTTTCATGTATTAAAGGCAGGATTCTGGGGAAAAAAGTGGTAGATGTTGACTTTCAATCACATTTTCAAATGACTGAAAACAACATTTTTAATAAATACTTGCAGAAGTTATCCATTTCAAAATCAGTCAAGTAGTGAGATAGAAATCTAACTTATTTTGAATATTTTTTAGCATTATTGTTCTGACATGGATATGAAGTGTTCAGGTCAAGAATTCACAGTAGAGACTAACAGGAACCTTTTAATCAATTAAGCCAAAAAAAGAAATATCTCACTATACGCTTGACTGTCCTTAAAAAGAAACAAAGGCAGGACTACTACACAAAAATGTGGCAAGCAGAGGCTTAGATCATATCCATGTTAACTCAGATCAGAGGTCAGAGACAGAATGTAAAGCAGCATTTGGAGAGGTCAGCTGAGGAAAGGCTTATTTAGAAATACTAAAATAGAGAAGATGGTTGTATCCACAGGTTTGGATACAATCACCTACAAAGAGATCATAGAGAGCGAAAGATGAACCCCCAAGGGCAGGACCTGCATAGCATTGAAGAGGTGAGAAGAACCCACAGAGGCAGGAACTCACAAACATGACAAAACGGGATGATGCAATGCCTTGAAGATCATGGGCTATTTGTTTAATTCCACCAATGCTAACACATAATCATCACATTTTTTGTACACACCAACAATCTGCATGCACTCACAAATAGAGATTGACTCCTTTTGCCAGAGGAAATCTGATGAGACAATGCAAGGGCACAGTAGTACAGCCCCTTCTCTTTTTAGCAATAACAGAGATCTGCACCAAGATAGTTTGCTGCAGCCTGTGTTCAATGCACCAGCTTACATACAGAATTGCATTTGCACTCGCTACTACATAGCAGGTGACATCATACAGAAGTTAAGACTTTCTAGCTATTAATAGATAACACTAACTGCAGTAAGTCTCAGGACCCTAAAGCTATTTGCTTTCGAATTGCCAAGGCTGACTCCATTAAAGGCAGGAAGTCACATTAGGTTTTCCCTCCAAAACCAAAGAAAATAATTGTAGTGCTGGCATGACTCAGATGGAATTAGATAGTTTAAACAAAAACAGAGCTGGTTAGCAACAACATGGAACTGTATGCATGTAAATGGTACATGTATGCATTATGTTCACATCCACTTATGGGCTGAAATAGATCCATACCACAGAGCTAGATAGAAACCTCACCTGGTGTGGAATTTGGCCTTGTTCCAGGGTGAACTGTTAGGCAAACAAGTAGATATGCAAAGTTAAGAATCCACACAAACTCCACAAAGTCAGGACACATTTGTATCTAACATTTTGACATGTGACTCCGGCCTTCAGAATTTCATTTTTATTGGGACTCAGTTCAGCATTTTGCCATAAATCCTGATGTTCACTGACCTGTCTGTGCAGGAGAATGAATTTATGGGGGTCCCCATCTGCCCAAGGAGGAAGCTGCACATCTCCCAGCACTGTTCCATCCTGCATGCAGCCTGCAGGAATCACAAAGGGAGAATTAAAAACAAGAATCAACATATTGCAGCTTTTCTAAAACATGGAAGTCAAAGGAAAATGAGGTGATTTTCCCACATGAAGTTTCAGGTTCTACATCAAATATAGTGCCATAGATCGTTGCAGAAACCATTTCTCTTGGGACTTCTGATCCAGTAATAAAGCACTGAGAAGATGTTCTAGTAACTGTCACTAATACAGTAAAAAGAAGCATGTTCTCAGCACAAACCATTTTAACACAGACTGCAAACTCAGACAAGACAAACCTGTTGGCATAACTTCTTTTTTATAGATAATACTGTGGGCCTAACTGCCAGATCTTCCTACTAAATCTGCCACTCAGAGGGATTATGTTCTCAAGTCTTTTGCAATCTGACTCCTTTTAGAAGGCAAGAGTATGTTCTTAAATCATAGCACAGTGTTGCGCAACTGGATGAATTAAAATCTAAGTTGAGACTCAAGTCTGTTACTAAAGTCCTGGCTTTGCCTCTTGTAAAATCTTCCTCTATATTTGTCCTTTACTGGCAAGATTCTCATGTCTTTTTCAGGTCCCTTAATTCCACTCAGGTCAGTCTCTGGAACTTGATTTCAGTCAGGCGCTGTTTCTTGGCCTCCTCTCAGGATAAAACTACTCCAATGCTTTCTTATCTTTTAACAATCTTCTTTTCCATTCTGCTCTTGTCTTAGCATGCCTCATTTCACTGAGGTCTTAAATAAAGTTATATATATACCTCAATACCGTGGGTTAAGTTGCCTTTGTCATGACCAGTTTAGGATGACTCTTAAGGTGTTTCTCTTCTGCCTTTATTGTTAAACAACCTCTGCCCTCTGCAAAAAACCAGCTTTGCATTGCAAATGATGTGACTTTCCTGTAAAGTGAAGTGAATTGTGACTGCCATACCTATTTCTGAATACTATTTTTTTTTCTGGATTCTCTCTGACCTTCCATCACTGATGCAGAAAGGACTAGAGACAGTGTACATCCAGAAGGGATTATGATATGCTTGAGGTCAGGGACAATATATGAAATTCATGTAACTTGTTTAGGACCTTTCAGGATGACAGTGAGGACATTTAGTAAATTTAATCACCTTGTAATCTCACATCAGATTTTTAAAAAACCCACCTTTCATCGACATGATTTAATAATTGATCTGCCTCCAAAAGTCATATTACTATATTGTTCACAGCAACACAGATATGATGATACAGCCCAAATTTTCAAAAGCTGCCAACTATATTGCTTATATAAAAATCTGCCTTTATCTGACAAAATGTGTAATTCCTTTGCACAGTAACTAAGAGGAAATACAATCCTTTCTGAACTGGAAACTTGGTTCTTCTGATATCATTCAGATATCGGAAGCTTGTACTCTTGTAGCCTTATTTTGTTAAAAATTGATCTCTTATTGCTGGTGAGCTTCATCAGTCCACATAGTTCAGGGACCAACTCTCAACACATGATCTGCATCATTTTCCCTGGCAGGATTCTGGGGAGTGGAAGGGGAGCACTAAAGTCCTTTCTAGAACTTACCAAGTTCAAAGTGATTTGCATTGGTTAGGAATTCTGGCAAGTAGAAGAATTCAGGGATGAGTTCCCTGACATCACTCATGTTGTCCCTTGATGCTGATTCCCACGTGCTCTTGACACTGTGAAACATCCTGTCAGCAACATCAAAATTCCCGCCCTGTGAAATGGAGACAGACAGAAAGTCTGCAGTGTGACTAATCTGTGAAATAAAAAGCAGATGCAATAATCACCTTACCACACATTTGATTGGGTGATATCTCAAGATCTGTCGCAGTTCTATTTAATGTGATCTTTTATAAGAGACTGTCTTAGATATGATTTGTAGATATGTAGGTTGAGAATACCATGACGCTTGGAGTCTTAGCATAGCTTGCAATAACACAAAGCAAGCAGAAACGATCATGGGCAGCTTGAGAATATCAGCATACCCATCACTAATGCCTCTGAGAGCAACTAATTCCTTTCATCTCAAAGTGATTTGCAAGCAGTAGACACAACTTCAGTGTTTTCACTTCAGTTGTGACCCAAACAGTTGTGAACAATCATATGTGCAATTCTCCTGAGAGAAACCTTTGGGAAGGTGCACTACCCCTGAAATAACATTCATCAGACACAGCCAAACAGGAAAGGCACAGTGGGCAGGAGCCTGCAGGGACTGTTCATTCCTTTTGGGAGGGACAGCATAAAGAAGGGAAGAAAGGAAGAATATATGGGTCCCAAGCAGAACTGGTGTGTAAGGAAGGACAAACAAGCTACCTCACAGCCTGAGAGCATTTAAACACATTTAGTTTAATGAGAGTCAAACACTAGACAAAAGCAGCTTTAGTAGCAGCACTAGACAAAAGCAGCCTTCAGAAGCATTCTGAAGCAAGGCCTCAAGAAGAGTGAAAATAACTAACTCAGTGAATGAAGTCTATATGCCTTACATTGGAAGCATATTTCCTACATGATTTTCTAATGGGATTTTAGGTACTCTATGTATTTGTGAAAATCCAGGTTTACCTTTACATAAGGATCCCCACACTGAGCATGAAAGGATTTATTTTAACACAAAATTTCTAAAATAATGGAAATAACCAAATAGAAATTAGTTTTTTTGGAGATCAGAAAGAACAAGACGTTTCAGGAAACAGTTGTCTTTTTAACGGTATAAAGTGACAGAACTAAATTGTTTCTTAACACCAAGATCAGGTGCTGGCAGCAATATAGTTACCCAACTGCTGCATGCTCCCAGGCTAATATAGGTATTTCTCATTGGGGTTAATTAATTTGGATTACATGTCATGGGACATACCACTACATCTCACTGTCAGGGCTCAAGAGAGATTGTCAGAGATAGAACAAGTATCTTTAAACAGTTCTGCAGTGCAGTGAAAATGTATGAATAACTCAAAGCTGTTTCACTAGGCAAAAAGTATAAGCCAATGGGATTGCAGAATGAAGAAACTAAAACTCAGAGTTGGTGCAAGAGTCAATCTGTTAATGAATATGAGATGCAGTCAGGTTCTGTCTGTGGCTGATCTCTTGGGAAAATTTGATAGCTTTTGGTTAGTATTCCCTCTGCCCGTAGACTGTTGCATGTGCCAGATGAGAAGGATGCTGTCCTTGCACACAACAGTCAGCTGAAGCTTTGACTTGCAATATGCTAAGTAGAAAAATAACATCTAAGCATCTCCATGCTGCATGGATGGGATCCCACTCCCACAGACCAGTCAAAGCCTGTGTAGCAGTTGCCAGATTGGTTTCTGATGGTAAGAAGCACTGTCTTTTTGACTCCCCGAGTACCTGAACACTTTAGGATCCACAAACTTTGCTAAGTCTGGGAACCGCAAGTCAAGAAATAACTTTTGCCATATCTTTTGTTAGGGAGAAACTACCCTCATGGATAAGCTATCAAAACACAGAAGGCAATAAACCCTAAATTCTGAAGCCACATCTCTTTGCTTGTCTTTTGAGATAGACTCCCACCAAAAGCCAACATATATCCCAGATGGAAAGACCCCTGTTTCACCTGTGGTGAATTCTAACCAGGCATTTGGTCTAGCCTCATCTCTAGATGACAGCATAATTCTGCTGTACCTCCTTGTCCTTCTTCCTTGTACCACTGACAACTATGAAGCCTTCCCACACCCAGTCAAGGGACTGAGTAAGAAAGTAGCTAATCGCATGAGTAAGCCTAGCTGGAGTTAATCTGATGCACAAGGTCATCTTGTTCTTGATCACTACTAGACAGGGACCCTTGGAGTCAAATTCAAATTGAAATTAAAACAGAGTAGAAGAAAGACTATAAATAAATCAACAGCTAACAAGTATCTCATTGAAGCATATTAAAGGGCTTTGTATATTTAATCTGCAGACAGCACGCTGTGTCTGGTGGTGATTGATGCTTTTTCATCTTTTTTTGCAGCTTTTATGAGACTTGATGGTAATCTCCTGAGAAACAATATGATTTGTAATAAAAAGATTACCTGTATTAAATAAAAATAATATATACATAGGAAATGCTGTTAGCGCGACAAATCTGGTTAAAGATATTACCACCATGAAAAAATGTGATTTTTTCCCTGGCTGTCTAATTCATTTTAGGGAAAAGTAATATCTTTAAAACTTAAGCCTGTATTATTTATAAAGGAAGCAATAACTGATTTTCCCATTTCCTATATTAATAAATTTATTTGCATATATTTATATCAGAATTAATGAGTTTTCTCTCTCTATGAATGCAAAAAGTGCACTGAAAGGGAAAAAGAGTATCAAGAATTGCTTTATGCCTTCAGATTGCAAGTCGACACAAACTCTTACGGCTTTACTAAAACACAGCAAGTCTCTGTTTTCTTTCCTTTCAGTAGAGGCCTTACACTGTCATCAGGAATACTATCAAAATATGCTTTTTAAAATTA
>NW_009916748.1:77484-80958 GCF_000696875.1 Nestor notabilis | reverse complement strand
CAGCAGGGTATATACAAAGAAACTAATTGAAATGATCTCTAGAGAGAAATTAGAACTTCCCATGTTTATAAATTAAGCATCACTGATACTTGGTGTTGCTTTAAAACCCAAAGACCTCAAAGTGTTTCTAAGAGATGATTGTGAAGGTACAAAGTCTTATCACATGCCCAGAGATGCTAAGAAGCAATTACCTGCAGACTGCTTAAATGACTGCTCAAGAGTCAGCACACAATGAAGAGTAAGAACCTTCTTCTCTGTAAGTACCTATCAGAGGTAAATGTCAGGAAAGATCAGCCTGCTAACTGAAATGCAACAGCAGTGGGATAAGAATATAAGGGGGTAAAAGCAGAGCTGAATCAAAAGCGAGTCTCACTAATTATTGAGGGTGTGGGGTCCTAGAATGCCTTTCCAACACAGACACTAAACACAGAAATCTTTGCTGCTTATTTGTCATACTGAGGCAAATTACTGAAAAGATTTCGGGGGGCACTTGACAAAGGTGAAGTGTAAGATACCATTTGACACCTGTCTGACAAGGCAGTTTTACACCCAATATGCAAAGCACATACACACATTTCTCCAGAGTCAGATCTCAATACACTTAAATAAAACATGAAATAATAAGGTTTTTAAACTCCTGTACAGTTCCCTTACTAGAAGCAAAGCTTCCTTACTGCCTTCGTCTGTGGTCATGTGCAAATCTTGCAAAACAGGATGTTATGCCAACACCAATTTTTCACAAGGTGTGCACCCAAATTGTTGCATTTCATTGTTGTGCATTCAGACTGGCAGTTTGCAGTTCTAAGCACTGCTTTTCCACTTTTTAAGATGCTGAGGAGCCTTCACAACTCCCAGCTCAGCACCCTTCCAAGGTCTTAAGTTTGGGAGTACTCATTTTCCAACCTGCTCTTGCCTTGATCATACAATCCTCAGGTCTCACAGTTAGCAATACCTATGCCAGTACAGGACCAGTCACCTGGGCGAAGTGAGAGCAATGAGCTCAGCTAAACATGCACTAACATAAAGAGCAAAGGAATGAGAATGGAAGAAGTTCAACAGTTTCAGTGGATCCACATCCAGACAAAATTGAGAGCTTCAGTTCTTAGCAGCCTTTGAATGTAACTATCCCCACAAAAACACTGGTTACCTGCTAATCACATGTAATCGCAGCCCCAAAGCAGCTACTCAGACAGGGAACTTGTTATACATGAAAAGTGTGCCAGTGAGATACAGCAGCCTTTGTTGTTTACAAGAAGAAATAACTGCTCCACAGTCATTCATGACTGCAGCTAACATATGGCTCACAGAGTGCAATGGTAACTATTGCCTCAGGTGGTTCACTAACCCATCAGCTACTGCTGGCAACAGCCGCTATCATAGGGCTTATTACTTAATTAGCACAGCACTTTATTTGTATTAGTTCATTAAAAAAAAAAAAAAAAAAGGACCAGCGCAACAGCAAAGCGCTTGGAAAGCTTAAGAGGGCATGGCCAGCCCTCACCATACATACAGAAGTCCCTGAGTGTGGAATCTTCTGGCCTAGTTTTCTCACTCACATTGCTCCGTAAGGATAGGCACATGTCAGCAAGAGACTCCTTAAAAAAATACAATTTTAAGGATCTGTCCTCCTGGTAGACCCTGCTATAACACAACACATATTACAGAAATAATGGGAACAACTGTCAGCGAAATCCCACATCTGTGTTTGTGCATCATCAACTGCCTGCTGAAGGGGGCAGTCAGGAAATTTGGTGCCCCTCCATGCTGACCATGAGGGAAAGGTAAGGTCAAAGTTCAGTTTCTATAAAATCCAATTCCACGGTGAGTGCCAAGTTCAGAACAGGCTAAAATAAAATATTCCTTCTGGAGCACTGGATGTAGTCTCTCTCCACTTCTCTATCTGTCAGGGAGCTGATTCCATGGTCCTTATCATTCCCCACCCACTGGAACTTGTGCATCCTCAACTGGCCCAGGAATGCTCTTTATGCCACCACAGCCAACTCCAAGTTCTGCCCATAGCTGCATTAATGTATGGGCACTTGAGTTTAGAATACTTACCATGAAAGTCTCATGTGTCCCAAAGTCAGAAGTTTATGTTTAGACAGATAGTAAAACATTGTCTAAGTGACTATATGCCTCAGCTCTCACAGAAGGCATCACAGGACCAAAAATAAATAAACCTTCTTTATAAACAAATAAGATCATCAGGCATTAATCATGCTCCCATTAAGATATTTTCACTGAATTCAACAGACATAGCAGAGAGCCCTTGCTGACCCTAGAGCCCATAGAAAATGTCAAAAGAATTAGCCCCGCTACATTACACAGCACTATAATGTGCTACATGGTTCATACTGAGGTGTAGCAGTGAAGCTATCTTGCCCCCCTACCTGCAGAGAACAGAAGGTCTGGGTAAATGGCTCAATTCGGACCAGGTAAGATGCCACTATAATTGCTGATGAGTAGTGAGTACAGTAATGGCACTGTGCTGACAGGTCTCCTGTAAATTGGACAGAAATCATATTCCAGTGCAAAATATCACCATTTCAAACCCATAGCATCCAGTTACCATAGCACAACTAAACAGGTAGCAGGTCTTTAAAGCAGATATGTTCAAGGATCTGTGAGCAAAAGCACACCTTGCATATTTGTATTTAATGGGCACAGTTACTACCATCTCTGTATGTTCTTTTTTTTGCCTTCCACATTTAATTTTCTGAAACAATAAGGCCTTTTGCCTTCCAGACCATCCCTTTCCCCATTAGTGCCAGAAAAGGTCTTGATCTCAAAAGTTCAACAGCCTCAACATCCTGTTTCCTTTTCTTAAAGTCGCTGTTAGCTAAGCTGCATGCACCAGTCTTATATATATAGCTTAGCTAACAAATGAGACTAACATGTGCAGCGTAGCTAACAGCACAGTCTTTTCTAGGGAATATTGCTTTTTGCTGTAGCCTCTCTTCCTGCCCAAGGGAAGTGAACAGAATGCAGCAATAAAAGGCACATAAATCAGTAGGTGCAGGACTAATTTCTATTTAAATCCTCAACCAATTTGTATCCAGAAGTGAGAGGACCACCTCAACATGGTGCTTCCCTTAGCCACAGTTCTGCAAAGTTTTTGGGTGACATTTTCCAAGAGATTCATAAGCATCCCCAAAGGCCTGAGGGCCTCAAGCCTCTGCTGTTTGTTAATGTCCTAAGTCACTCACCCTCACTCTTCTCCACCTCATTGTAGCGCTGGAGGAACTTGCGTTTCCTCTCCACTGTCTGTGCTCCCATGGGCTTTGACAGGTCCCGAAATGTATGAGGATTAGTAAGGTTTAATGTCTGAAAAGCAAAACCAGCAAAGATGTAGATTTTTAGCGTCTTAGACATCATGACTAGCTCAGTGACAACAGATAACAGCAAGGCTGCGTTGGAAGTTTCACCTGTACAAGAAGGTCACAGATTCAGTACTAAAAACGCCCATCTCCAGAA
>NW_009916748.1:70469-77453 GCF_000696875.1 Nestor notabilis | reverse complement strand
AGAGTGGCAGCATGTGCCACTGAAAGATGTACAAAGAGCTACACAAATAAATGATCTGGCAGGTTGCAAATTGCTCTCAAAGCATTTCTCTCCAAACCTTCTTGTCAGGGGTCAGAGAAACCTGTCCCAGCCTGTCTGCTGAGCCAATGCAGCCTTCCCTTAACTTGGTATATACTTAACAGATGTTCATACACCTTTCTGAGGCAGAATGTGATTCCTCAGCATGCTGATTTGAAGATAAGGCTAATAAAGAATCAATACAGTTCAAACTAATTATCTCAAATTTTGAGCCCTTGGTCTAGGCCCCTATGCTTCAACGGCATCATTCAACAAAGCTTCATACGGTTGCTGCCATGGAAAGTACAGAAAGCTGCAGCAAGCACTGACCTCAGAGTGATAGTCAGCGAGGACCCATGGAAACACAGGATACTGCATGTAATCATTGTAGCTGCGGCCAGCCAACGTGTTCAGGTACATGAGGTAATCGAAGTTGCTGATCTCCCTCTTCTGCCAGAGAAAAGAGAAAAGCATTAAAACCTCCTTACTCCACCCCTGAAAAGCATGCCTCAAAGGCACCCTCAGAGCCCTGTGGTTCCCAGGTCCACCAGGACAAGAATTACAAATAGTGTAATTAATCATCCATTGCCATTCAGATCAGTACAATATCTTATACAACAATCAATTCAACTGAATCTGTCCTTATTCTGGCTCTTCCTCAGATAGATCATTCGCATTTGTCTATAATCATACAACGCTTTTATGCTGCATTTGCATAACAGCACTTTTTCCCAATTCAAAAGTGAGCCAAATGCATGCAGTCTGTATATTGGAAAATCCTGGACAACTGCCTATACAGAAAAGGCTGCACTAAGTGCTACATGTAAACAAGAAGGTATAGATTTCTTCAGTGTTTCTTGGGTTACCGAGATCAGGGATACAGGAAAGTAAATGCATCTCTCAGCTCAGTAAAACATCTGGGAAAAAAAGAGGTGCATTGATTTAGATTTACAGATGATCTGTGAAGTCATTCAACTAGGTGGCTGTCTTTGGTTTCAGTTTAAAAATGTGCATAAAATCACACTTAATCTACCAAACAGTAGCACCATATGTTTCACAGCAGGAGGAGCAAAACCTCTGCAATAGCCAGATG
The DNA here is from genome assembly GCF_000696875.1 of Nestor notabilis. Taxonomy (NCBI): domain Eukaryota; kingdom Metazoa; phylum Chordata; class Aves; order Psittaciformes; family Psittacidae; genus Nestor; species Nestor notabilis. The sequence continues at coordinate 76,303 of NW_009916748.1, read as the reverse complement.
TAAATACTCTGCTCCTCTTGCCAGTAACCTCACCTCCAGCGGCAAGAGAACAGCTTAGGCCTTGAAGTACATACTTACACACACACATATCTGTGTGCATACACACAGACAGATGCTGAAATTGTTTGTCTAACCATGTGCTGCCAAGATTTAGCTTACCTGCCACTTCTGGAGCATTATCTTTTCCCCTCCTGAGTGCTTCCTGTATGGAACAAGCATTTGATTGAAATAGCCTGCTTCAGAACAGTAAGAAAAAGTCAACACTAACATCTCTGCTCCCTGTGCCCCATGCGCTCATCCCACAGAAATGAGGAAACACCAAGACTAGAAGAATATTGAGGTCTCATCAGTGACCAGATGATTCCTAAATCAGAATGTCATCAGTTAGGTTAGTGCTGCACAACACAAATTTTGTTACTGCTTTCATTAGGAAGGAAGGCTGTGCCTGATGAGCAGAGATGGTCTAGCTTCAGATGGCTGGTGAATTTATTGTCAGTTACTCTCTCTATGACATGCTGACTCTCCCTAAGCTACTTGCCAATCTGCTTCTGAGTGAAGTGCCACTTAAAGTATGATATTTAATAAAGCAAAAAGAAGGAAGTAGGGTAGTGGTGCTAAGGATGGATTATTTTCACCTTAAGATATCACTGTGAACTGCAGTGGTGATGCCACATGGTAAACTACAAGAATTCAGAAGCTAGCTCACAGGCAGAGAAGATGCCCCTGCAGAAGCAGAGGGACAGCTGGGAACAGCCACCTCCTCAGCTGTTCTGGGTAAGCTACACTGTTAATCAGTCTGCTTCTGGTCTCATCTCATTGTAGATCTAGAGTGCTAGTGACAGGTAGCATTAAGGCTGTCTGTTTCTATTCTGAAGCCTGATTCTCAAAGGCTCATGCTTTTCTGAAGCATTCTGAAAATAGTGGCTTGAAAACAGAGGTGTCTCAGTCTCCGTATCAATGATGTTCTTCTTGCACAAAGCACTTTGAAACTAATGTAGTCCTTAAAAAGGGGGCTGTCATTTCTATATTTTTTGTTCTCAAAATGCAACTTTTTACTACAAGTTTAAATAAATAAAACCAGCTAAAGGCAGATTCTAAACAGGGGAAATCACCTGAAAATGTGAAACAATTAAAGATTCTAAGCAAACAAAAGCCACATTTCACCTACACTGAACTAGAAGGTGTATCAGTATCTGGACTTGCTCTTGTCAATTCCTAGAGACCAAATTGAGACAAGTGACAGCTTCTGGATTGTCGTGGCTTAACCCAACATGGTAAATAAGCCCCAGACAGCTGCTTGCTCACTTCCCTCACTGTGGGATGGGGGAGAGAATCAGAAAGAGTAGAAGTGAAAAAACTCATGGGTTGAGATAAAGACAGTTTAACAGGTAAAGCAAAAGCTGTGCACACAAGCAAAGCAAAACAAGGAGTTAGTTCACTACTTCCTGTTGGCAGGCAGGTGTTCAGCCATCTCCAGGAAAGCAGGGCTCCATCACATACAATGGTTACTTGGGAAGACAAACACCATCATTCCAAACGTTTCCCTTTTCCCCTCCTTGCCTCAGCTTTATGCTGAACAAATGTCATATGTCACCCCCAGCCTACTCACTCGTGGGGTGGGATAAGAAACAGAAAAGGCCTTGACTCCATGTAAGCACTGCTCAGCAAAAAAAACCCCTGTGTTACTAAAAGTTTTCAGCACAAATCCAAAACATAGCTCCACACCAGCTACTATGAAGAAAGTTAATTCTATCCGAACCAAAACCAGCATATGGATTAAAGAAACTTTTGGTATGCCAAAGTAAACAGGGTTACTGATGTGATACGATGTAACTGGTGGTAGGAAATGCTTTTGGGTTTGAGTGCATGTTTTTAAACTACTTCTAAGGTGCCAGCTCAGAGGCAGGACTACCAATTTCCTGAAGTGAAGGAAGTCAGTTCAGCCATAGATTATAAAACTGCTGCAGGAATAACTAACTGCTATTTTTCACTCTTGTGCTCTGTATTGGATCACCCTAGAAACCCACAGAAAAGGTAGGCTGAAAGCAGCCTCAAAGATCTAAATAAAACACCAGAATGGTCTATGATCATTACAGTTTTATTGAATTTGCAGTAGTAAATTCTTGCAAACAACCTCTCATGTTTATGACTCATTATTTTACTGCCTATTCAGTTCTGAACCAGTTAATAGTGTACATAAAAGAAAAACACTAGCATTTACTGAACTCAGTATTTTATTTCTTGCTTAGGTACTCTCTTCAGAGAAAAGCGCGTATCTGAGGGAAGTATTTTACATAGCCTAAGTAGTAACCTATTCCATGAACAAATGTGAAACCCAGGACCAATTCTAGCACATGGTCTACAACTCCTAAGCTTTGTTTAGTTGTCCTGCTAAGCATATGGAATGATCATAGATTTCACAGAGCTTTGCCCCACTGGCCTTTCTAAGGTCTCCAACAGATATTTGGAATGAAGAGAGCATATCTCAAAGGGACAGAACAGGATCACGATTCCTGGCATTGCTTGAAGTGTGTTGGATTAGGGTGTTTGTCACCAAAGTCAGGTTTGTCATCAAGTTAGGTTCTTCCCTTTCCACAAGGGCAGACTGGCTCAGACAAGAGCCACGCAGGTTTATTTTGGATTTATGGGTGAGTTAGGAATCAGGGGATTATGTAATGTACAAAACTGCTCAATCCATCAGTCCTCCGACATTCAAAGTGGGAGCATTATAAAATACTATACAAAGGACTAAGCTGGGCAAGTCTGCGTGTATATCATGCAAATATACATATGCTAACTTATGGGTGCCTTGACCTTCCAGTGAAACTCTTGCTCTGCTTGTCACAAGCCCTGAACAATTAATAAAGACTCTACAAGGGTCAAAACAATCCTCTTTGACTTTGGAAGCCAAATCAAAGATGTTGACAACTTCACCATGCCATGAAAACAGGCAAGGCTAAATGTAGGCACTACACTGTAGAAGCTATCCTTCTGGATCTCAGGGGACCAGGCAGGATGCTCCCTTCAAGTCCCCAGAGATCTAGAATTCTACATTCTCCCTTGTTGACTCACAAGGGCTCAGAACACGAATCACATTACAGGCAGCTCAAGCCTGTTCCTCCCTTCTCCATGGCAATCCATCAGCATTCCTCCAGCCAACACCTCTCTACCCAGCACAGCAAAGCTCAAAGTAGATCAACTGCAGCTAACCAACCACAGTAAGTGCATTTAAAAATAAACAGATAATCAAAGGCTGGTTTGAAAAAGAAACAGAAGTGCTTTATAAACGTAAATAACTAAACTTCAAGAGGGGTTGAAGCTATGTGAAGTTAAGAGATGTGCCTACATACCTATCTATATCTAAATCTACAAGGTATTTGTAGGGCACCAGCCCTGGCAGAATTTAAGCATGATGTGGACTAATGATCATCCACCTTTGGCTATGCTATATAAGTGATTTTTTAATCCCTCTTCCATTACCATCAGACTATGATCTCACTCTTGTGATAGCCAGTGCTCTCAGTTTGCTAGAGACAGGTGGACCTCAATGCATTTGGAGATTCACTGCAGATGAGATAATTTCGAAGGATAAGATTTTGCCCCTGCTAAAATTAATACTAAATTCCAATAAACTTAAGGGGTTCTTAGACTTCACAAAGCTGCTTTTCATTTTCTTTCTGCCTCCCATCCTCCGGACTTCTTAAGTCTGCAAAACAGTGCCAAGACTCTCCTAAACCCAGTTCTCTTAAAGAATCTTTGCAATTACAAAAAATACTGTAAGGAAAATCCCCTTCCTGGTAAGCCACAAGCTAGGTCCAAATTCTACTATAAAAGGAGGAAGACAGAGAACAAAAGGAATGTCGGCTTTGCCTATGAAACAGTCAAGTCTCCCTCAAACTCGGAAAAGTGATAGGTTACATTATTCTAAAGGTACAGACAGTGTTCTCCTTGTTTGATTGTGCCTGTGCTTAAGGAATAGAGGAATATAATGCAAAATTTATAAACAAGTATAATATTAAAGTAGGGCTCATTGAAGTAGGATGCCTTGAAGGGGCTAGGGAAGGAGAAAGGAATCTCCCTCCTTTATGGAACACTGTTTGCATTATGTGTACTTGGAGGCTTAAACCAGAATAGGGATAACATTTCCACTGCAGAAATGCTGCACCCAGGCACACTTCAGATTTATTTTTTGTGTGTGTGAAATAAAACATGAAGTAAATTCAATTAATTCACTGAGGTGAGCAGAATGCAATCTCCATCCCTGGAATCAGGCAAGCACATCAACATTGTCAGTTTCTTAATGCCAATAATATCTGTGATCCATTATCAGTAAGAGAGGCATTTCCTGTGAACAACACCTGTCACAAAACCCACAGCTACTTCTCTTCCACAGTTCTTTTTTCCAGATACTATTTTGAAATTATTGCAACCGATTACTAAAAGCTTGAGCTTGGTAGCCCCAGTCATAGAGAGAAATTCCAGTAAATTCACATGCTACAAGGGGAAATTGTTGTACCAACTGCACTTTTGAAGGGTCACAGATAGAGGAATATAAACTGCAGCTCATATCCTCTCTGCTGTGCCGCTGAATAAACCTTCCCTTCTGTGTCCATATCTGTCTGATCTGGCACGTGTCAAGGGTGGTATCACAAATGTTGTGAGTTTCAACACACACATACAAGTATCTCACACTGTGTTACGGCCAAGCAAAATGAAATAGCCAAATGACTAAAACTGACAGTTAAGGTGATGTTAGAAGCTGACAAACAGCTTCTAACAAGGTCTAGGTGTTTTTTCTTTCTGCATAGTTTGAAATGAAACATTTCCGGGCACTGCATGTCATTCAGTTCTTTTCCCTCCAGCTTGAACTCGCATGCTGGAACCAAACATTATGCTAATGATCTCCAAGGACTTAGCATTGTTGTTGCTTAGGAACAGAAGTTCCACAGGCCATGGAAGAATTGAATTGAAAGCCTCTGGAGTGGGGGAAGTCCTTTTTGCCACTCCTCATCCCTCTGCATACTCACATACACAAGTTTCTTGAGGGGCTGCCATTTTCCATCAAGGAAGTATGATTCGGAATTTTCAGGACTGCAAAAAAGAAATTGTCTTGTGCTATCTGCTCACGTGTTTATTTACAGACTGAAAGACTAATTAATGACTTACTTAGAGAAGAGTAGACAGAGGACAACTGCACAGCAACGAAGGTTCACCTTACACGTCTATACCTCACCTGGTAAGTATTCCTAGCTGGTAGCCGGTAAGATCTTATGCAGGGGGGCATTCTGGCTGAATTGTAAGAATGAAACTGTATTTTTATTAACTTTTGGTGGGCCTTGGTTTTATAAGTGACCTTGCACTGTGTGATAGCTCTGAAACAATCTAGAAAAGTAAGAAAAATAAGGAAGGAAACTTCTTTTTTTTATTTGCTCATGGCAGGATTTAGTCTAAACCTGCCTTTTAGCAAGAGACTGCATTTTAGATAGTCAATGAATTAATCTCTCTTCCACAACAGGTTGTATCCAACAACAAAGAAATGGTAATAGGCTTGTAAGCAGGGAAATAAAAACCTAGCACAGCTAGAACTGCTTTGGTTCTTGCAGAATCATGTGCTGTATGAATGTTGGTTTTAAGTTTTATATGAAAGTACTAATAGGCCAGGCCGGATGGGGCTTTGAGCAACCTGGTCTAGTGGAGGGTGTCCCTGTCCATGGCAGCGTGGTTGGAACTAGATAACCTTTAAGGTTCCTTCCAACTCATACCATTCTATGACTCTACGATTTCCACAGAGCTATTCCATGGGTGAATTAGAACATGTCACCGCACTGCATTCC
>NW_009916748.1:49372-70453 GCF_000696875.1 Nestor notabilis | reverse complement strand
ATTCCGGCCCCCCGAGAGGTGAAGAGCATGTGTAGCTCTGTTGGACTTTCCAGCCTGCTCTGTAACACTCAGACTTTCAGGAGGAAAGACAGAGAAAATTTTTCTCGCAGAATAGTTCAAGATGAGATCAAAATGGTTCTGTGCAGCTTCGGGTGCAGTGCAGTAGGAAGGAGGAACCTGTGAGAGGAAAAGAACAGGCACAGAGGTGGAGGTCCTGAAACAGCCAGTGTCACAGGCAGAAGGCCTGTTCTGCTTCTACCAACCCTATAATGAGAAAAGAAGAAAGATTCAGGTAGAAGAGACGCATCACCAGGCTCCAAATCTGTATTCTTCTAGGATTGGATCTCCTTCTTAAAACAGACTTAAGCTACAACTGCTAATGACTGGTCTGTGTGCAAGTGCTTAAGTGCAGTTAAGGAGTAATCTCTAATCCTTCTTTGCCTCAGAGACACATCGACAGTCCTAGCTCTTATGCTCAAGGTCTGTTCTGTCCCTGCAGCTCCCAGCGACACAGAGCACCACAGACAGCATGATGACTCTGACACATTTTCTACTCATTTCTGTATCAGTTTATCCTCAAAGCTCTGTGCCCGTGAAACACTCCGAAAGCTCTGGGGTTAGCCCTGGGCTTTCAAAAGCCCAATCCAGAGCAAAGATTTTACCAAGTGCAGACAAAAAAAAGGAAAGCGTTTTCTAGTCAAGATCCTCTTTAGCAAGACTTTATGTCACATGGAAAAGCACCACCTCTGGGCAAAGGTTTTCCAGTAACTCAGAAGGTGAACCTGGCAGCGGGGTGAGGATTTAGAGCAAATAAGTAAAAACAGTTCTCTCTTATCGTAATTTCTTAGGTAGTAGGGCAACACATGTACCTCTCCCTGTGCTATTGCAGGAGATGCACTATAAGCATGAGATTGAACAAGCATAATTAACATTTACAGCAAGGAGGGCTCCTGTGATTTCTGAATTTTTAATATCAGTGGCTACAGAACTGGAGCCCACTTATACAGAGCTAAAGAAAATGAGACGTGGCTAAGCAAGCTCCATTATTTCCAGCTACAGCCCTGAGAAACATTGGTAATTAGTTTACAAGCATGCAGAGACAAGAGAGCTATTCATTCCCTTCAAGTTGTCTGGTGCACTGCAGTGTTTCTGCAGACTTCTAATTCTAATCCCTATCTTTGGGATGGAAAATCACCTTTTTATAAGTTTGAAAGGTGGCTCCAACTTTTAACCCAAAGGAAATAGCATTTGGAAAGCATGAACACTCCCTAGGGACTCATGTTTTCCTGATCAGTGCATCTGAGAGGATTTAAAAAAAATCCAACTAAAGGAGGCAGTTAAATCTCTGATGTCTGGGCATAATCCAGCACATCATACAGAGAGATCTGCCTTCAGGAAAATTACACTGATCTGCTTGTTTGGACTTCTTAAAAATCGAATGGTCCAGGTTCAAACTTAGTAACAAGTTGACAAGTGTCGCTGACAGAGTAGAACCCAAACCCAAAAGGTTAAACATTGTTACTCCTGACAAGTCTGTAGCACTCAACCTGGTACACCAGGCTCCCTCTAGTGCTCCCAGGCCCGCGCAGCACGGAGGGATACCCGCACTGGGAACCAGCATTAACAGACAGCTGCAGAACAGGCTGACTTTTTGGCAAGGAAACAGGTTTGAATCAGTGTTTCCCTCTTGAATTTTAAATGAAAAGCGATAGAAAAAATTATTAGCAGCTGTACAAAATGTTTTCTTTCTGAGAGTTTTAAAGATGTTTTAAAAAGCATTTCAAAATAAATTACAATTTTTAATAATAATAATAAAAAATATCCCTTGAGGCTCTCTTTCATATTTTTAAAGACACACTTGGCTGAAAAGCTTCAATGATCAAAATGTTTTGGTCACCTTATCCAACACAAAAATAGACAAAGTTGGACCCAAAAGTCACCAGGTGCACATCAATTGCAAGAAGTAGAAACTCTCTTTCCATCGTGCCAAAATGTAAGGAACCTGCCCTGCAGATGATTTTCTGAAGCACGGTAGTCACCTACTGTGAACTAATAAAAGACTCAGGGTACCCTATACCAGCAGTAGGGCTCTGGCATTTCCCATGCAGCTGAAATTCATCTTCATAGAATTGCCAGCAAGAATCATAGAATCATAGAATAGTTAGGGTTGGAAAGGACCTTAAGATCATCTAGTTCCAACCCCCCTGCTACGAACAGAGACACCACACACTAAACTATGTCGCCCAGGGCTCTGTCCAGCCTGGCCTTGAACACCTCCAGGGCTGGAGCATTCACAACTTCCTTGGGCAACCTATTCCAGTGCCTCACCACCCTCACTGTAAAGAACTTCTTCCTTATATCTAACCTAAACTTCCCCTGTTGAAGTTTAAAGCCATTAGCCCTTGTCCTACCACTACAGTCCCTAATGAAGAGTCCCTCCCCAGCATCCTTGTAGGCCCTCTTCAGATACTGGAAGGCTGCTATGAGGTCTCCACGCAGCCTTCTCTTTTCCAGGCTGAACAGCCCCAACTTTCTCAGCCTGTCTTCATACGGGAGGTGCTCCAGTCCTCTTATCATCCTCGTGGCCCTCCTCTGGACTTGCTCCAACAGCTCCATGTCCTTTTTATGTTGAGGACACTAGAACTGTACACAATACTCCAAATTGAATCAAATCCTTAAAATGAGTGAACTGTGATAAAAACCCTGTTGTTTTAATCTCTAGAACTTCCTACCCACTCCAGGGCAAATTATTTAAAATAACATCAACAAAGGTAAAGAAAGTGCTTAATTTTCTGCTGTGCTTTACTTCAGTTACCAGTCTACACTATGGAGAGAATAGAATTGGTATTGCTACAGGAGCACTGTAAGGTTAAATACAGCAAAGAGTGAGAGGGCTTCAGATACGCTGGTAGCATGGCCCTGAAAGTACTGATGAGAGATAGAAACATGTGAGTGACAGACACAGAAAGATTTAACTGTGTTTAAATACTTTTATATAACAAAGATTCAGTTTGGGAACATAACCTTAGGGCAAGACTGACCCCACTCTGCTGCTTCCAGGATTTTCTAGAACATCTACCTCATTACAGTGCTCCTGGGAGGTTGGGTGGTAACTGGCAGGCAACTGCGTTGCTTATGCATTATTTTGGGTTATTGCATATAGTTGAAAAGGAGCTGAAGTGCCTTAGTTGTAGCCTGAACTTCCCATTCATGTATTTGCACATGATTAATGAGTAGCCAAAAAGCCTCAAGGGTTTGTAGTGAAGCCTTTCTAATAGGGAAATGTATAGTAGACAAATACACATTTTGTCCTAAACCAAGCATTCATCAAAGCTGTGATTTGACTCTTATCTCAATTAAATGCCAGAGCTCCAGTACCATCCTGAGATTAGCCATCTGTAACCCATGCTCCTTTCTGCGTTCTGGCTGAGAGGGACATTGTCATTCATTTTCAGGGAACCAGCTATTTCCTTTATCACTAGCCATAATTAGCAGCTGTAGTTGGTGACCTTTGATTGGAGAGACAGTTCATCAAACCTAAGACTACAGTAGACTACTACTCATACAGGACTCAATTCAACAAAGCACATGACACATTCTGAGAGCATCAGTGTGAGTCAAAAGTTTGACCAGAACACCTACACGCATTTTTTGAGAGCAGGGCACATTGGTACTGGGAGTTCATCTATCCCACAGCATGGCTGGAAAGGCAAGGTTAAGCAGCACTGACACAGACCCCCTGTTACACAGTCTGCCCTGCAAGGGATGTGTGAACTGCAAGCAGTCCTGACAGATCTGGGAGCCTGCTATGTTCCTGGTTTAAACAATACTCTTAATAATTTGCTTTAAATATTTAAATCTTCCAACAGCAGACAGAGCCCAAAACTTAGGTCCATTGAACAGGACATTTAGCCAACCTGTCAACAGATGCCAGACATGTAAAGAAGTTGACTCGGTCTGGGATAATAAATACAATTTTGGATAGTTTCTTTTAGAGCAGTTCCTGAAGTGCAGGACTGGATTGAGACCCACAAAACATTTTGCTCAGGTCCTCAAACAGCTGATGAACAATAACACATTTCATTCAGCTTCATTACATGCTGAGCTCAAATCAGTATCTAGGGATGAAAGCAATAATTCCACCTTGTAATGTAACATAGGTGCTACAATGCAATAAAACATTATTGCAAATTGTTAGAATTTCACCTACTCAAAGCACTTTCAGGAAGAGCTTTCAGAGTTGCAGCTTCAGGGTTGAAAAGTCCTGATCTCAAAAACAAAACCCCAAAACCCTCTGAAGAGTCCAGCAGTCACGTGTAAATTTATAACTATGTGATTACTTTGTTTTTAACTAGGGACAAGCAGCCACCGGTTTCAAAGGCTTTATTGGAATTTCTACACTTTATCCACAGCATCTGGTGTATCTGTCTGTCTTTCAGTGAGAGATGGCTAAGGGGAAAGCAAAAGGGAAGAAGATCACCTTGAAAATTGCCAAAAATTCCATCCGGATAGCTCCTGACGGAGCGCGTCGTCTTGACTTAAGCAAGATGGGTATCACCACCTTCCCCAACTGCATTCTGAAACTGGCTGATGTGGAAGAACTTGACTTGAGCAGAAACATGTTAAAAAAGATTCCAAACAGCATCCAGAAGTTTGAGAAACTGCGCTGGCTGGACCTGCATAGTAATCAGCTTGAGGACTTGCCCAAGGCAATAGGTACACTTCAGAACCTCTTCTACCTGAATATATCCAACAACAAGCTGACCACCAAAAATCTCCCAGAGGAGTTGAACCTTCTCAAGAACCTGCATATTCTCAACCTTGGCTTGAACTGTCTTGACAGTATTCCCACCAGCCTTGGGGCCTTGAAGGAACTTCAGGAGATAGGTCTCTTTGACAATTCCTTGACCACCATCCCAAACAGTGTGAAAAATCTTCCCAACCTCAAAAAACTGAATGCAGACAGAAATCCTTTTCCAGATTTAATAGAGAAAGAAGAGTATGCCGACTCCATTAAACGCGTAGAAACGCTTTACTTAGTGCAAGAGAAAGACCTGTGCTCTTCCTGCCTGAAGGTGTGTCAGGGTGAGAAGGACAAGCTGAGTAAGCTAAACAGTGAGACGCCTAGCTCTTCAAAGCAGCGAAGTTTCCCTTTACTCCTTACACCCAATTCCACTGCAAGGGATAACCAAGAAGAATGGAGATTAAAAGACACACATCCTTGAAACATGCTGTGGTACTCCACAGACCATGTCCCATGAAGTCCAGCCCAAGCTAATAAAAAGCTGACCCTCCTCCCTTTTTCTGTGGCTCTCTTTCTTTAAAGGTCTATTCAGCTTTAGAAGCAGCAGATCTCTGTGGTCTCTAAAATGAAATCCAAACCAACTAAAACAGATGGATATTTGGGAAAGGGTGCATTTGGGAAAGGAAGCACTATTTCCAGCTGGTCCTGTTCCTACAATATGTTCTCCCTCTTTGGGTTTGTTTGGTGGTTTTTTGGTCTTTTGTGTATGCACATGTCTGGTGAAAGAATCTTTAAAAAAGATAGTTTTTTCTAGTAACTTCACTCGCACTCCACTGAGCCCTGAACATTAGTTCTGTCCATTTTCATAGGGTGAGACACAGTTGAACTAGTCTCAGTAAATACCAGTTAGGGGAAAAGGAATAGACCTGGAACCTTCTGCTGCTGGTGGCTGCCACCAACCCCTCAGACAATCTCAGATAGGCACTATCGCTAAAGGAACCAATTCAGCATAGGCAGCAGCTACAAATGTTATACTTGGGATTAACTAAGCAGTGCAAATACAATGTTTAGAGCTAAAAACCAGTGATGCTACTTGCCATCAAGGGGCTAGACTTTGCATAAGCAAGTTCTCTGGGATTTTGGGTGCTATACCTGGGTGCAGTAATCTCTAACTTGCATGACACAATCAGTACCACTACCTATACTCGTCACGTTTCATCTGCCTCTGATTCTCCCTCCAAGGAATGTACAGAAGGGAGGATGAGTAGGGAAAAGTGCTCTTTTTAAGGGTCCTGGGTGTATCACTTAAGCAATGTCTAGGAGAAGAAAAGTTACCCTCTTCCATGAAGCAAGAGGCAGCTGGTGAAATGATGAAATTGGGTCCAGTGTCCCCACAGTACCTTTTTTTCACATGTGCACATGCACAAGTACACCTAAGCACATGCATTCACTTCCTCAAATCACATCCCTAGGGCAGAGAGTGCTGACAGCCTGCAAATAGCAATATACAGGTACAAGCAATGAGCAGATTATAAAAGCAGTCAAGCATGACATGAGAAGAGGTGCTGGCTGTGGCTGCAGTAACATATGGTAACAGCAAACATTTAAGTATATTTAAATGAAGAATAAAGTGCCAGGGGCAAAGTACTTGGTTGTCCAGTAACAGGCGATTATTGTTTTTAAATGGCTACAGTAGATTCTGTGAGTCAGAACTGGGTATTATCCCTATGAACTAGGTGGAAAAAAATATATGTCATTTCCCAGAAATATTATCACCTCAATGTCATATGATACATCAAACTATCAATTTCTTTTTTCCATGGATCAGCTGTACCCTTATTAATAGTATGTCTGGGCAAAGAACTTTATTTGGCCTGCCTCCCTGTTTCCTGATCCAGAAAAAGCTGGGATGCTGTGGAAACATGGCCATTGCCCCCTAGATGAGGAAGCAGCCCCTTGTGCTGCTCTTTAATATTTCTAACTCAGAAGAGGCTCCAGAATTCAAGCAAGGGAAAAGTAAACTCACCAAGTCCTCAGTCCTTCAGTTCCCAGACTGGAGCTTGATAAAGGGAAGCATGCCCACTGGGATAATTTTCTCTAACTTTCCACTTAAGAGCAGCTTAGGCAGTGGCAGTGTCTATTTTATTTTAGCTCATGCTCTAATAGGGCCCTGCCAAAGCTATGCCAAAGGCAGCTTACATTCTCAGATATGCTAAAAGTGCATAAGGTCCTCTCTCAGCCAGTGGAGTAAAACTGAAGGCAGAGCCTTATGGAATTCAGGACAGGCTACTTTAAGCCTAGACATACAGCCTGCTTCAATCTCTGAGACATACATGAGTCAAGTGTCTCACAATAATCACGAGCCCCGCTAAAGACCAAAGTTCCTGCAGCCATAGTAGATCTTATCTGAAGATACTCCCACCTGTTGAGCATCCAGCAAGCACAGGGAAAGGAAATCCTGGGGAGAGTTATTGATTACTCCACATTGAACATCTCCATAGAATCAACCATCACCTCTGGCATAGGTAAGGCTCTAGCCAGAGGTGGTTGCACACTGCACTGATGATACTGTTCGTAAGCTGGTGGCTGGTACTGAAGGGTGAAAATGTTCACTTACCAGATCGGTAATGATCTGCAACAGGTAGAGTGAAAATTAAAAAGAATAGTACAGCTGACAGGCCACAACAGCTCATAGTGGCAACCTGCCCCTAAGATCTCAACAGATTCTGGCCTTCAAGTGATCACTTCAGAGGACACCAATTAGTCACTGAGGGTTGTGTTCCTCAGATACCCAAACTGAGAAAAGTTACAGGTATGCAGGTAACTCAAGGTCAGCATGGAACATACTCTCAATCATGTCCCACCAGGAGAAAACTTTTTTTCCCTGCAGTGGTAAATCTGAGGGACAATGAGTTGGAATCTCCACTGCACAGTTACTATAACATGCCGAAACATCCATATGTACATCTATTGCTGTCTGCCCTAACCACACAATAAGGAGGCCATTACGCCGAAGGGTTATGGATTAGCTCTAACCTCAACACACTGTCTGTCTCTTTCCCACACTAGCCATCCGTGTAGAGTTTACTAATGAATCATATTAAGGAGGTAATAATTTTCAATCAACTATGCACAGTCAGCTACTCAACATGTTGTTCATGTTTTCATTCTGTGGAGGCTGCACTTCAGAATACTTTTCAGAGTTCTAGGGATACCTTTGAGTCTTTAAAATAGGGGCACAAAGAGGTAAGTTTCTAGATGCTTTTTTTGAGGTTTAACTTATTCTCACTTATTTTATAATTGCACTTATCTATAGTTATCCAACGTTTCCTATGTTTTACCTTATATTCAGGGACTCTTCTGTTATCCCCTTTGACTTCAAAGCAGGTTGGAAAGAGCAAAATCTACAGAAGACATGAAAGGTCACATTATAACAATGTAAATGGTTATCTGTATACATTACATTCGTATATGTAATCTCTACCATGTCCTGATAGCAACTTTCTTTCTGAAAAGCATTTCACTCTAACTTAGGACAGAGCTGCAAGTCAACACAGAAAAAGCAATAATCTATTAATCTAATAAACTGTTCAGAGATTTCAGGAGCACAAGGAACTTCAGTGATTATTTAGAAACTAACAGTACCCAATCCTCAGTCCAGGATGCAGAATTTACCAGAGGAAGTACTACATACTGAAGTATTTTTTCCTCTGTAAAGGACAGTGAAAGTAAACCTGATGTAACTGCCAGCACTGCAGTAGGGAAAAAAAAAGCGCGAGAAAACAAAGTGTAAATTATTCACTTCATAGTCTTACATTAAAGTTCCATCAAACAAAACAAGCACATGAAGAATTCCTTTTAAACAAAAATTCCACTGCTGAAAGTTAACTCCAAACCAAAACCAAAATCAGAGCCAGAGAGAAAACCAACACCTTATTCCTAAAGAATCTAATGAAACTTCGTATGTTAAAGAAAGCAAAAAACCCCCTTCTTTCATCCAGCACTGTGAAGTGAGATGGAGGTGGCTCTTATCTCAGTGAGAAGCAGCATCACATCTATAATTGCAATGTCTTAGGATGAGACATACAACACACCCCTGGGTGCTAGAAGAGTCCTACATATGCATTAGCTCCCTATTAAATCAATGGCTATATAATCCTCTGAAGAACTTACAGGTCAGCAAAAGAAAGATTTCATAGCTTTGCTTAAGTATAACTCATTAAATACCAAGGAGCTGCAATTGAAGAAAAAGCCCCTGGGGCAGAACAAGACAAACATCTTAAGCCAGGATAAATGATTACCTCTTAAATATCTTATTTCGGTCACTGTCATGGAAGACGAGAAATCTGGAATAACCATTTTTGAAGAATATTTCCAAGGCTATCTCCTGGAAAGGCAAATTTACAGTGTGAAGAGCTGCAGACCAAACTTATTGCTGCAAAGAGTCTGTCATGGCCTGACCAATTCTTCAGGGCTTTAAAAATGAAAAAAAAAAGGTCTTGACTTTGTATCAAGTGTGAAGAAATATAGCAAAATATGCCTAATATCCCAAATTTCTCCAAATGTAAGAATGGTCCTACTGCTTTGACTAGGAATTCAAATGCTTTGAAGAAAAAACAAACTCCAGATATTGGCTCCATCATCTGCCTCTTTCTGCTGCTTCTGAAGCATTTTTCTTGAAATCTCAGTGTGACTAACAAGACGCTAGTAGCATTAATTTATAATTAGGTGATAGAGATAACATGAAAAAGGAATACTAAATAAGAGCTTCTTTGAGAAAGCAACCACACTGCTTTCTAAAGGAAGAGCAAACTCAAGAGAAATGCCAAAATAGTTTCTCCTGGCTAGAAGCAGCAGAGCAGGTATGGGAGTTTCTCTCTGAAGCTTTAAATAAACAAAGTCAAAAATTTTGTCCCTTTTTTTCCACATTTCCACACATTGCTATACTGGGCATTTGCATAGAATCCTATTATTTTCTCTGTGAGTGGTCCTTTTCTCTCCAAAGTCAGTCAAGTAAAACCCAGACATGAGTTTCAGACCAAATGTAGCAGGCACAATACAAACCTAGAAAAACACCACAATGGCAACTGGCCCATACATGATTCACAAATGAAGTAGAATGCAGAAAGGTAATATGAGAGCAGCTACGACAATAAACAGCTTACTCCACTTTCTCTGAAGCTCAGCTTTCCAGACCAAGCCTGCTCAAGTGTCACCATTACAGAACTGGGCCATGTAGTTTCACAGTGCTTTGCTCTGAGTTGGGTTATATGCATGAACAGGAGATCAGCTCTCTGAGGCACAGCAGCTGCCCAAACAGCTGATCCACCTGCCCTGGTGGGAAATCACAAGAAATCAGTTTTCTTCTTTTACTGCAATAATTTTTTCAAAGCAATTTGTGGCATGGAGTCCTGGTACAAGAATTTGAGAGCCTGATACAGATACCTGTGTTTTCAGTTCATTAATTGAAGCAAAACGAAACACAACAACAAAATCAAAATAAACACTGCAATTATCAAAATAATTCCACTGCCAACTTTGGTGCTATTCACAAACCCAGAAAAGGTTACAGTTCTGCTCTTCAGGTTGCTCAGCAGTGATGTAAGAAAATAAGCTTCATGCAGTTACTCAGAACAAGACTTAACATTCCTATACATGCTTAGAGAATGACCTAATCACTGAAATATGTTATATCCTGAATCAAGTCTCACCTACTAAAATTGTCCATTTTGTGTAAATAATTAAATATAAAATAAAATGGGGCTGAGTCATGGGTAAGGGCCATACTTATCAGCCCTTTTCCAAAACCCAAATGTCACATTTTCCAAATGACTTCTTATTTGTGTTGAATTTCAACCTTCCAAAAACGGATTCAAACTAACAGGTAACTAATTATGGCTGCTTCAAATCTCCACATTTTTTGTCAGATAAAATCTGTGAATTACTCTTTAGACTGTACCAAAACCCTCTAGAGCAACTACAGGCTCTTGTGCCTCTGCTCCAACTTATGATTCATTTATTGACTCACTTACACAACTTGAAAGTTATTCCAAGAGGCCTAGAGTAAGTAAGTTACACATACCTATAAATCCACTGATGTCCAAAATTACTGAAGTCTGCAGGAGCTGAGTGTTACTGAAAGTTAGACACTAACTGGAAGCTTCCATTAAACACAGGAAATCGACTTTGTCTTATTCTCAAAAACATGGAGATAAACTGTGAAGAACATTGTTAGCCTAACAACTAATAAGCCAACCACTCCAGTGAGGGTGCTTAAACACCCTGGTGAATACAGGAAGGAGTTTGTATTACCAAAGGCTAATGAAGCAATGATGGGAGCAAAAGCATTTTGGGACTCAAGCAAAGAAACCTCAGCAGTCTTAGAAAAAATCATGCAAGTAGTTTTCAGCCACAAGTCGTTACTGCTGCTGCAGCTTTCCCTCAGATGACTGAGGCATCAGTTCCATTAGTGTTTCTTACCTGCAGAAGAAAGCGCATCAAATGAATCTCTTTTATATCATGATATGAATAACGAGAACACGTCTGGTCTCCCACAGCATGATCTTTATGACATAAGTTGAAAATAAATGGATCACTGATGCTGGAAGTGAAAAATATAAAGAAAAAAAAATAATTTGAAACAAAAAAAGATTAGGAGAACCTTCATGAACTTCCAAATCATCCCTAAAAATGAATAAAATTACTAAGATAGCAAGATCAACTGGGGCATACATGAATTGAAAACAAAGCTAAATACTGAAGGCAGATTTTGTACTAGTTCACAAAATGAAATAAAGAGCCTGTGGAGTCTAAGGGTAGGTTTGGAATTATTTTAGTGCATGCAAATAGGCAGACAGCAATGTTTTGCACGCACTGAAGTTTGAGAAGCAGCAGGGGAAGGAACTGGGTAGGAGAACCTGAAAACCTCGGTGAAGAACAACCATTATATGGATGCACAGCTATTATAAATAGCAATTAATTGGATCTAATAATTAAGCAGTTAATTCATTATTACTTTAGTTGTGTATATGTGCTGCTGTTGCTGTGTTCAGCCTAGCCCATAGCAAATCCCTCAGAAAAACAACCTAAGCTTTTATCGGATCCAGTTCAATTGATCCTTAAGTCACCTGATCAGATCGACTGATATTGGACTTCATAAGAATTAGATGTAGAGCAGACAGTCAGGGAGCAAAAACACTGAGTTATTCGCTGTCTCACTAGGCTTTGCACATGAGCACACAGTATGTGCAAAGAGCTAAGTCTAACAGACTCATTTTCATTATTGATCAGTTTCAATAAATCATGAGGCAAAGATGATAGTAGTGTGCCAAATATTAATCATAATTCTGTCTTGGAGAAACAAACAAAAATCTTATGAGACAATGGAGCTAAAGGCTCCTGTAATGACTGTTCCATATGAATAAAAGCCAATCAGAAAGAGACATTAACAACACTAAAAGAATTGAAAAACAGCAATGTATGTGTTAGACTGCCCACCATCTCCATCTGTTGGAGATGAGAGTTCACAAAGCTGGTGAACAAGCACCTGTGTTAGTTATGTTAAACAATTCTGTGAACAGATGGAAAGGATGGCAAACTTCTTGTTGTGCTAATATCCCTCTTGAAATTCCCTCAAAGTCTGTGCAAATTCTATGTATCCATGTGCCTCTACTGAAGTTTAACAAGCAGATCCCTGAGAGGAAAGAATGACTCACCTGGACAAGCAGTGACGTGTGCAGTACACTTCCTCTAGAGGGGATAACACAAAGCACTCGCAGATGTAAAAGTGCTCTTTGCCAAAGAGCAGCACTCCTTCCAATGCTCTATGCCCCTGCACAACTGCCACAGAGCACTTGAATGTGACCTAGTATGGAAGCAAGTATAATGAAGGCAGGGGTGGGTAACACAGGAGACAGGGACAGCAGGGAGCAAGACTCATTGGTGCAGAAGGACATACATATGTACTAAACCAGCTGTCATCTTGATTGGGAGGTCTATAGGAATGCAGCCACAAAATCACCATATGACTGACAGTGCATGCCTCTGTGTTACTAGTAGTAGGAGGGCCTGATGCTCTTTCCCCCCAGTAAATCTTTTTCTTCCCCACCTCTCTCTGGCTATATTTAGCAACATCACTACAGAATATGAAAAGCTTGCAAATGTTGCAGGAGTTAGCATTGCAAAACTTTGTTAGACAGCAAATATGGACAGTTATATAGGCAGGGGGTTGAAGCACTGAGGAAACAAGTGACTTACACAGCATCATACAGAAAAACAGTGGCATATAATAAATAAATGTATATTTAGAATACAGAGAAAAGGCAAATACTTTTATTCAGATCCTAGTGAAATCTATACTTGAAAAAACCCTGCAAAGGGATCCCAAGGAGCAACAAACAAGGAAAAAATCTAATATATCTTCTAAATATCTAACTCATCATGGCCAGATGAATCAGCATAGGATGGATTGAAATGTCAGTAACAGAAAACTCCTTGCATTGGAACTTTTCCTTCCTATGTTATACAGAAGGCCAATCAAAATATATGAATCTATGATTCTAGTTGTCTTAAAGCATTCTAGAATAGTTTAAAAACCTCTCTTGACTGTGCCCAGTTTGGAACAGAACTTCCAACCAGTATCTCCTACATTCACAGGGAAGGAGGCAGGAGCTAACCATCAGCCTATTAGCCTATCTCAGATGAAGCACCCTCTATTTGCAAAAATCCTTTCAAATATTCATACTACAACAAAACACTAATGCTCCCAATATCTTAAAACATAAATACTACCTTATGTACTAAGAAAACTTCTCACTGCTGAGCTCCGCCTGTAAATCAACACAATCCTGAACTATATACAATCCAGAAACAAGTGTAGAATTTTGCATCCTGAGTCCATCTGAAACTGCCAGGACCAAAGGGCTGCACAGAGAGGTATTAGATCTGAGAGGTATTTACATAACAGGAGAAGTCTGCTGGTTCAGAAATCTAGTGCAATGCTCTTGAGAGAACTGATTGACAAGTATGAGAAGTATCACAAGGTCTGATTTTTCTCTTAAGTACTCAGTGATCTCAGCTCTACTAAACTTCATAAGAACAAGGGTTCTGCATTATTTTTTTGCATGCAAATATGACCCAAAATAGCATTGGTTCTACTACATCATGTAAAGTCTACACGATGATGCATATCATAAGTATGGTTCTCCTTCGCTTTTTGCCTTTGTTGCTACCTCACTAGTTCTGGAACCAAGTCTACAACCTTCCTTGCCTCCATCCCAAAATATACATAGGCTAATTCATGACAGCTGAAACAAGCCTGCACTGCTACACAAGCTTTCAGTCTTGGATGCCAGCACAACACAAATTATAAATTAATAAATCATTGAAATAAAATCTTGTTTCTGCATTTAATTTGTTTTACTGGAAAGCAATTATTTTACCAGCAAAATGGGGGGCTTAATTTTTAAATTGCTTCATGGGCACAGAGGGTTGTTTTTATTCTGGATTTACAAAAAAGCAAACAACCATGGAAGATTTCTGAGAGTAATCTTTGCTGAAAATTCTTTCAATCTCTTTGTCTTTCCCCTCTAAATTAATTCTAAGAGGAAGCTGGCATTTTTCCATCACCTCTCCTGCAGATCCCAAAGGAATGCCTGTCTCTGTAGACAGAAGTCTCTGAACTGAAGTGCCTCTGTATGTGTGTGCTATTACGTGGTTAGAGGCATGTATGCTTGTGCTGAGAGTACTGGGGAATTCTGCTCACATTAGCAAACCACAGGGTTTCCTGAAATAATTAAATAGCAGAAAGATCTCTTCTTCCCAGAAGGAAGGTAACTGAATATTGAAACATCAGGCAGTTGTGTAAAATAGCTCAATGGACACAAAGCTGAAATCCAGACCTCTAAGAAATCCACTTCAGCAAATCCAGCCCCTGCGCCAGAGATGACGTGTGTGGTTTTGGGAGGCACATGGATTCTGAAGGGGGTCTACTTATGATTACTAATATGGTCTGGCACTAACCACTTTGTTACTCCACCTAAGGCAGGAGCAGGACACTTTAGCAGGCCTTGAGGGAGAGAGAGCAAGTACTTCTCTTTCTTAAACCTTAAAACTCTAAGCCCCAGTACATTGTCTTCTGTACTATTCAACCAGTAACAGCCATCAGTGCCAAATCCGTTTCTTCAATTTTATGTTATCACCCCCAATAGAATTAAATACATCTGCACTGTTAAAAATACTAGGGCCCTTGGGCTGAGTCAGTTGTTCTCATTTGGAGAACAGGGCTCATTTTATTCCAGGTGAGTAATAAAGATCTAACAAAGAGGTGTACTACAGAACCCCTATCACAACAGTCTTGTACCTAGTCTTGCATTGAAACACCAAGCAGCCTGAAATTACCACAGATTAAATAAAAACTTCCCTTTTCTGTCTAAACAGAACAAAATCCAGTTCACCAGCCACTAGAATCATTAATCAATGAAGCAAACATGACATAAAATAATTGAATAATTACCTTCTAAGGTATTGCCCAAAGCCCTGCATCTCTTGATTGCTCTGTTCATTCAGATGTAAGAGGGAATTAAAGGCGTGGGGATTTTTTTTTTCTTTCATTCTTGTTTCTCAGAAGACTGTTTGTAAATGTTCCAGTTGCATTTAAGCAAATAGCAATAAAAGCATATCTCCTCTGGAGTTAAAGAGCCAGATTTCCGAAGGAATTACATGATGCAAACAGTCTTCACAGTTTTCAAAAACCCTGATGGAGGTTATCATTAGCCATCTATTCCTGCAGACTCTAGAGTGTTAACACGGCCCCTCCAGGGAAAAATACAGTGCAAGGAAATTAAAATCACAAAACCATTTTGAAGCTGGAACACATTTACCCATCCCACACAAATCTTCTGAGCAGAGCATTTTTACAGAATAAGGACAAAAGAATGGCTACTCCATGTCAGTTCAGAGGTCCATCTAAATAACTATCCTGCACCTTAGTAACAGAAGCTTATGGAAAGAGTATAAGAAATGCACTAGGTATAGAGTGATTCTTGATCTTGATATACTTTCTCAACAAGCAGTGGCGTCGAGGACTTCCTAAAGCCCCTTCCTCCTCCTCCTCATTGTCACATCTTATGTTTTCGTGTAAACACTCACAGCTGTCTCTAATCACTTGCTCAGCAAAAGCTACCATAACTTTGCATGATACACATAAAAGCAACACATTCAGATACCATTGTATCAGGAATCACGGAGATGAAACCTGTAGTTATATACTCTCTCTGACCTTTCTGTTGTGTATTGAGGGATCCCAGGGTGCACCAGCTACAAAGAATCTGTCAGTAAGGTAGGGTCAATGTTATTCAGGGCCACGAAATTTAAAATGATTACGAGTAGATGAAAGCAAACACATTGCTTTCACATCTTTTGCTAGGGAAGCAGGTATGTGTTATTATGGCAAGAGCAATACAGGTCTGCCTCCTCTCTGTGCTACTCACAAGACCTTTCCTGCAACGATTGTTGGTTTGGTTGCTGTTTAAGTCTCATCTTACTTTGAAACCATCACACACAAGTCTCATAAATCATAACTTAAGCATATATGACAGGTTGCTTCACTCTTACCAGCTGCTCAGTGATCAAAGGAAACTAAATCCTCTTGACCTAGTCTTTAGTGCTGGGGGCTCTAGGCTCAAGTTTTGTTGCATCTAAACTGTTGCAAACATGAGATCAAATTTCTTCTGCTCATTCTTGAGTGAAGCCATTTGCAATCACTAGAAAGCAATCCTTCCAGTCACAACTTTGCTTTAGAAGACCCAGGACACATCCTTTTTATTGCAGATAGCCTCCACTCATCCTCCCTCCCTTACTTCACTGGAGCAAAAACTTCAGTGAGAGGTGTTTCTTCTGTGTGCACTTCTCAGGTTTTAGCAACTTCCCAAATGTTGCAAAGAAAGAATATCACATATCTGGGAGAAAGAAGGTGGCAGAAAGTGCTTCTTGTCTTGTACATGGTTGTAGGCACTGGGACTGCTCTTTGTGCTTGTTTTCTGTAATGAAAGCCGACATCTGTCCCAGCCCATCACCAGCCTGAGAGGCTGGCACCCCTCCGCTGATGATAGCATCTGGAAAACGGTTTCAATCACATTGTGCTCATACCTCTTGCACACCAAGACATCTCTGTCTCACTGCAGGCTCCTCTCAAAAAGAAAATGCTGCCAAAAACTAATATGAGCCTTTAAATTTCCCTTTAGTTCAGTTCACACAAGTTCATGCCCTTCCCACTTCTCCTATGACTCTCTACGGAAGAACCTCAGCAAAGTCTGCCTGTTCTTTTCCTTGCTGCATCATTCTACAGAAAGTAAGTGTTAGGGGATCAGCTGTGCTTGCTTGAGGTGGCAGTCAGGGCCTCCAGTTTTTGGAGCTCTGTAGAAATCCAGGGAGCAGCTACAGCCTTACAATTGAAAGATATTTTTCATTAAGGAAAACACTTAAAAAACCCAACGAAACAACCCTCCCCCCCAAAAGAAACCAAACACAAAAAACAACAAACAAAACAAAAACAAACAACCCACAAAAAAAAAAGAAAACAACAACACTACCCCAAACAAAAAAACAAACAAACCAACCAAACCAATCCAGAAGCAGATATGAAGGGAGAATACTAGGAGGTATATCCATGGAGCACAAAGTAGTATGGTGAAGGAGCATATCCAGAAGAGCAGAGATCTGGCTAAAGATGCTCTGGGGTTTTTTTTAGTGACACTTACACCATGAGTCAAACCCTGTCCTTTGCACCTAACAAAGTTATTCACTGAGCTGCGGTAGGGGTGGAGGAGCACAGACTGGGGAAAGGGCTCCCAGCAGCCTCTCCACTGCAGCAGGAACCCAGATATGGCAAGTCAGAGGAGTAATCACCTGCCTCACTATGTGTCCTTCTTCAGACACTCCCATCTGAACACAGGCAGAGTTTCACACTGAAAACCCTCACTACTGCTTAGCACACCTTCCTGCAGTAGACTAGCCATCACAACCTCTGCTCCTGCAGCAGGGAGGGAAGAGGAGAAACTCAGACGCAGAAAAGGGAAATGGATTGACAAGGACCTGGCTTCCAAGTCCTTTGCTTTGACCATATAGCTAGGCTCTGTTCCCGCTGCACGTCAGCATGTGTAAAGTTCTTTACTGCTGCATCCTCATACTGGGATAAGGTGTAAGAGTGCTCCTGTGAAAACAGCGTGCTTTGGTGTTCCGCTTTTCGCTTCCTGAGAAGCGCAGAGGGTGTGCTGACACTCCTAAAAACACTGGCTCCACCAAGTGGATGCAGACCCGCTACATCATTCTGCCAGTCCTAAATGCTGAACTTGACAGCTGCTCCCTCTTTCAATTAAGCCTGTTCTTTAATCAGCTCCTTTCTCCCAGTCATGGAGCCTACTCCCTCTGATTTATGCTAGTCCCTTCTATTATTGCTCCTGGCATCTCCTGTGATCTCTCCAGCCCCTCTTTCAAGGAAAGGCATTGTGCCCAGATTTCTGCTGGGCCATGCCCTTTTGTTAACTTCAGATTCATTACCCCAGCTGCTTGGATTTCTTAGTCTCGAATGACTTGCTGGCAAACAGAGATTTACTTTTTTCCAAAATTCAGAATTTCTACACCAAAACCATTCCCCAAGCCTTCCAACGCTTTCTTCATCTATTACATGTTAACCACATAATAACAACCTGGCAGGACTTTTTTAGGGTTGTAAAGACCAGGGAGACAAACTTGCAGTCAGGGGCTCAGATTGCAGATACAGGAATCCAATCTCCCTGTCTCTGCTGGTAAGCTAGGGTTATTTAAAAAGTTGGCTCTGGCTTTTGGTTGGCATGTTGATACATGAGGCCAAGCCGGGATCCTATTTGCATTTTTGCTGCAAAATTCAGCAGCAATACACGTTGTGTAACATCATCCACAATGCATATAACCTCTCTTTTCAGGCTTCAGGTGTGCGCAGTCTCAGTAGACTAAAGATACTTGCAAAATGTAATCCTCACCTGTACAACTTCAATGAAGTCTCATCAAAAAGTATAACCAAGCAGCCAGAGTATGACAGTTTAGTAACTTCTGAGGGGGCAGCCCTAACAGAAACACCTGTAAATCTGTACTTGCAGTCTGATTCATTTGTCTACTGAATTACACACATTAATTTGTGTGCAGGAATAAAACCACCTTCTTGTGCTTTGGGCATAATACCACAGATACCACCTTAGTGTAACTACAGCACCAATGCCAAACATTCAGCAATGTCATGACTCGATTCCCAGCTTTGAGTTCAAAGTCACATTTGTCCCAGGCACACCATGAAGAGTCCTCTTGCCCAGCTTTCACAAGTGTTCCCTGCTGGGGCCATCTGTAAGGGAGGAGGTGAAGCAATAGAATATCTCACCTACCAGCCCACCATTATCCTCTAGTTTGCAAGCAACTGCCCTGAGCCTCCATCCCTGCCATTGGTCTGCTATTCTTGGAAGGTCTGATAGATGCTTCCATTTTCAAGCTTTGGAAATGACACACAAAATTTAGAAAAAAACATTATTATGATTGCAAAATCATACCCCTGGATGTCAGCCTGAATTCAGCCCCTTTGTATACACATTATGTTGCTATGTAACCACAGGATTAATTACTATCTTTTCATAGAGTCTGCTCAGGAGGGACATATTCTAGTGATATATTAACACTGTGTAAGGAAAATGACTGGAGTCTATAGCATTCCTGCTAGCTGCAGAACACAGAAGCTACAGTTACCCATATTACAAGGATACCATCTGGAAGAGACAGACTTATGGTCAATACAACTAAACACTACTTTGAAGGTATGGATTTGGATATACACACCTTCCACTCTTTGTACTGGTAAAGCAGAATGGACAGTCTTACAATAAAATCAGCAAGTGATTATGTCATTAAGTACTGCAATTGCACAGACCTGGCATTAATATATTGATTTCTGCCATAGTCTAAATTCAGAATGTTTGACTCTGAAATCTGGGAAATGCATTCCTCTATGGGTAGACATTGCTTTTAAAAAGGGACAAAAAAAGAGGACACATTTAAAGGCCTCTTTTGTATGGTCTGAGTTACGTTCAAGCATGCAGAGCATGAGTGCTCCCTCATATGGTTAGTCCCCACTCTCTCAGTGACTAACCACTCAGTAGCATCCTTTAGCCTATATTCAAACTATATCCATTTGCTTTCTCCTTTATAGTCTCTTTACCTTGCTGTCCACGTGGTAAATTTATATTGTTTGAATACTTACATTTATTTTCAGAGGAATACCTAGAAACGTTTTCTGTGTTATTTTTCAAGTAAGATAAAACAAAAGATTAAATGACATTAGCATAAGAACACCTGCACCCATATTCTTCAGACTTAACTTGCTGAGAAGCAGACTCTGAACCAAGTCTCAATAGCATCTGTTCTGCTGCTTCTGCAAAAAGCCATCTCATGTATTTGAATATGTACAAAGGTGTCCGTGTAATAGCAATGCAAAAATATAGTACTGGATGACATTATAGAACAACTATCACTTTCCAGACAAGAGCTATCCCTGTGTTCCAGAAATCAATCTAGTATCTGCCAAAGCATTGCAATGACTTTCCCGTGCAGTGTAGTAGGTAAGATAACCGGTTCCAGTTGCCTGCTTAAAGTGCAAACAGCTCACGAGGCAGCTATTTACGAAGCAGGACTGCAGAGCACTAAGTGAGTGCAGGACAGCTAATGTCACCCCCTACTGCCTTTTTTAATACTTCTGTCAGTTCAGCTACATGGCAACTGCTGCTGGAAAAAACATGCCTGGTGTTTCTGACAGCTTCCTGCAGAGTTACATGGAGAAGAGACAGACAGCCTGAAGGCTCAAAATGAGATCAGCGCACAGAAAACATGCCTCACATTTTCATGCCTGTCTCCTTCTGCTGGAGAGAAGAGGGTGAGGGGAAAAAAAGGAGGAGGGGCAGGGAAATTAATTATGTTGTATAGACAGACAGTGTACCAACAGCTCTAATAGCATGATGAAGCCTTCATGTTAGAGAACATGAATGTGACCCCTGGCCACCAGAAAAGCACCAAGAAAATTTGGCAATGGTATTGAGACATAAAAATAAAATAATTATTTCTATATGTACAACTATCACAGCACTATGATGGCTGAGTCTAAATACTCCATGTCTGACCCTTGGCTTCCATTATGGCATGCTAACTCTTGGGCCAACAGGGGAATGATGCCACTGGATGAAACAGATACACTGCAAAAAATCAGATCTTTCCAGTACTCATGGGGGAGCAGAGAAGAAAAAGGCATGTGAAGTGAGGAAGAA
>NW_009916748.1:19431-49341 GCF_000696875.1 Nestor notabilis | reverse complement strand
CAGCAGGAGGAGATTTAAACATCACTGAACTAGCAACCTATACAAATTGGCATACTTTTCCAGAAGTAGTAAATAAATTTGATCCAGGCACTGCTCTGAGCATGAGTAAAGGTGGGGAAGCAGAACATGAATTCTCAGTCTTATAATTTGACATGTCTTAGGCAAATTCAGACTATACTATCTCACAGGTATGAGAATACTTTGGTTACATGCCTAGATTTTTTTCTGTTACTTCAAAGAGTTAATGTTAAATACTTTCCAACAGTAAGTCTATATAGGAGTTCATACAGAGGCTGGCAAATTGTAATTGCTCTTAGTAAACAGTGATGATGTTCATCGTAGCCTAAATAAACTTGAACCCCAAACTGAAAGGAACAGATAGGCCTCCACATCCAATTCAGCCTCTAAATTGCTATCTCTCCAAAGAAAATTCTCTAGTTCATATTTCCTACCTTTTCACTCTCTGCAAACTCCTGCAATATAATTTGTCTCTCCACACACAGTTCCAAGAAGTCTTCTGAATGGAAACTTTCATGTAGAGCAGGGAAGAACGTTAGCTGGTTACAATCCAATCCCTTCTTATCCATATCCCTTTCTGCTCCATTTAATGTCAGCTCTCCTGTATCAGTATAAAAGAGATTGCAGTTTTAGAGTGAGCAGGATGACACCAAAAGCATTTGCCATTTAGACTTTAACTCAATCTGTTCTACCTTGGGAAATCGCATTATTTTTCTGGAAAAAACAGGCAAGAAAAATGTAGAATCTGTGACTGCTAAGGAAGGATGCTTAGTTCAGGGAACTAAAACCACGTACTTGCACTTAGTCATAATTCAAACTAAATTCCTGTAATCACTGATAATTAGAAAATAAAGAGAAACTGAAAATGGTAGTCTTTTGGGGCATGCACTGAGCAGGAGCAAGGAGAGACACTCATATCTTGCCCAAACTGTGTCCCAGGTTTTGCAACTTTATGCAGTGCACACAGGCACGATCAGCCTTCCTACTGAGGTAGAGTGTAACCACTTTCAAGCAGAAACTATATAGTACTTCAGCCTTATTGTACAATGAGCTCTAGTCTCACTTATTTGCTAGGCCCTATCACACTAAAAAGCATATAACAATACTGCCTATTCCCAACAGTGTTCACTACATACACTAGAAGCTTGATGTGGAGCAGCCATAAAGGTGGCTGAAATCCACAACCTTAGACTTGGCTAGCACTTCCAAACTACAGTTCTTTCCCAATGTTGGGGTCCTCTCCCCCTCCCCATTAACTATTGACTTCTGTACCACATTTCGCTCCCCGATACCCTCTTTTAATGTCTCATGTAACAGAAAACCTGGCCTTGGAAAAAGAAAAATGTTGACATAATGATCATATTTTGAAAAATCTGCTTCTACTTTGAATGCTAAGTAAGAATTTGACATATTGATATTCTTGATGATTTCCTTTCACTCTCCACTTTTTTTCCCACGTTCTTGGAAAGTTACATTTCCTAGTACCACTTCTCTGAGCCATCTATCACCTGGTTTTAAATGCTGTTTCAGAGTCCACACTTTTCCTTCTGAGTTTAAGCAGTTGGAAGCTTTCCAGGCGGCTAAGAATGCTCAACGCTTTCATTTCAAGATAACTTTTTTGCTCTGAGATCTTTCTGGTGGCAACAAGAGAGTAATAAATTCTGAAGACAGTTTATACACCACCTATAACAATTAACTTGTTTTTCCCCCAGATGTTACAGTGACTTTTTAGTCCAGAGGACTGACAATAAGGTTTTTTAACTTAGATGAAATTCTGACCTAGAACTCCATACACCAACTCTAATTCTCTTTGGCTGTTTGTGTCTACCCTCTTGATGGTGTGATTTTAGCCCTAAAACATTATAGCAGGAGAGGTTGTTTCATTTCTGCTTTCCAGGAGAACCTGAAAAGAGACTAGGTATGACTAGAGTGGAGTATGCAGAGAGGTGAGCATAATTCAGAACCTTGCTACAGACAAAAACACAGATTTGGAACTACGTTGCAAATATATGCCTTGGAAATTCAAATAAACTTATTTAAAAGGACTCAAAGGAACAATTAAACGTAGGAACAAATGTCAACAACTAGTCAAAAGGAAAATACTGTCTTTTCAAAGAAGACCTTGCATGAGGCTGGTTATAGGATAAAAAACATACCAACAGGTCTACAAAAAACTGCCAGAATCCAAGCTTCACATGAAAGCTGGAAATATCCTAGAGATGGGAAGCTCCTGATATACTAAAATGCTTAAGAGACAGACAGTAGTAAATACCCCACATATACATTTCAACGCTTAGTTCAAACCACTCTAATTCCCCTTTTGATCATCCCTAAGAAACATAAGACTAACAAGACAGTGCAGCCTTCTGACTGGACTCTGTTGCATTGGGAAGCGCTATGCCCATGAGATTACAAACCAGAATGTATGCTTGGGTTATACTCTCATCTGTCTGGGGAGATCTTACAACAGAAAGGAGGAAAAGTAATTCTGTGGCTGCTAAACACATTGCAGCCCCTCTTACTCTCTCAAAACCAGACCTGTTCTGGTTGTCTATGCATGTCACAGCATATTGATGAGTCAGGTGGTGAGAACCAGAGGAAAGAGGTGAATATCAAGTCACCAGCAACTGCTGCAGAAATTGTGTGCCTCTTGTGAAAGCTTTCTACCTCGCTCTTCATTCGCATCCTTGTTGCTCGGGTGTTTACAAGTTGAATCCTTCTCCTCATTCGTGAAGGCCCTTCGTAACAATCAAGAATCCATCGTGGCTCTAATGATCGTGATGCATCTCTCCATGGGCCCCTTCCATAGAAAAGTTGCTCCTCAAGTATCATCCAGTCCTTTGCTGCTTTGCTGTAACCACACTGCAGTATCTGTGGAACAGAACCGCCTTGTGTCACCTTTAGCAGGCTTCCCGCCTCCCATCCAGCAGTGGCACCACCCCAGTGATTCTACCCAACCTACTGGATAGGATCACTACAGAGGGAGGGCTGCAGACCAAGAAAACACAGGTCCAACTGACCACTGAAAGCATGCAGTGTGAGATGCTACAACTTAAACTAAGATACAGTGACAAATACAATCATGTTGTAAACATCAACCTCCTTGAAAATGGCTGCTTTCATTAGATTTCCAACCCAAAAGCAGTGAGCCATGAGAACAGCATCACAGAGGTTTTATTCACTCCATTTTTTTCTGGTGAATGTTTGTGTCAAATGACAACAACCATTGTTCACTGAAAGCACAGTCTGAAAGTCTGATTCAGAAGTGTACTGTGCTCCCTCCAAGCATGGCATCTATTTTTCTACTTAGGAAGTACATGCAGGGAGCTGAGGGGGGCACTAAGATATAAATTTAAAGGAGAGAAGAGGTGAGAATTTCAAAGAACTAAAAGCTCATTGATCTCTGATGGCCAACCTTGAAACAGAAACAGTGAGATTTTACTGGCTATGAGCTTGAGGCCTCCTGGAAAGTTTTACAGGCTACTAAGAAAAAAAGGTCAAAGTCCTCTCTTTCATTTCTGCCATTGTGAGAGTGGAATAATTTATTTAAACCAAAGAGAAAAGGCTCCTGAAGATAAAGTGAGAAATCTGACTGGTGAGTGATGCTGTATCACACCTCAGTGGTGATGTCAGGAATGGAGTATTCACTCTCAGCATTCCTTTGGGCATACTACTCATCTCACTTCTGACATGCCCAGTTTCTCAGGGTAGTGCAAGATCATCTTTTCAGCAATAGAAAGCTGTTGCACAACATTCCGGTTCTTTACCTGCATGTGGTTCTTGTGCAAAGAGGCATATAGCTCCTGCCCAGTTCTTCGGTATTGCTCCATACATGATACAAATCCCTGGAAGAAACATTATAACGCATTACACCAAGGTGCTGCAGATGTAAACTCTGTGAAGGGCAGAGGATGGCATTAGCTGATCTTTTACAGGAAAAATTAGAGAATATGGCCTGTGACTGCAAGTTTGACAGCTCTTCAGACAATATAGTGATAAGGCCAACATCTGAGAGCAAGTTGCACACTTTCACCATGAAGATAAACAAGATCTTAACAAGAGTCATTAATGGAACTACTCAAAAGCAGAAAGATAACAGCAAATAAAATTTAAGGCTCCTCTTTTTGGAGCTGAATTAGAACTGCAAGTAGCATAAAAGACAATTAATCTCTTTGTAGAGACCCCAATTGATGTAAGGATGCATAACAATAGGCCTGCTCCTTGTTGCATAAACATAAACTGCAAAGGAACAGTCCATGTGTCCTTTTTGCAGACAGGAAACCAACTGTTTCCAGAAACATTTTTGAGATTTAGGAGCCTAAGTCTTGTGGCAATGAGTGACTTGGAGTACAAATACACCAGTTAATGGAATTGTGGTGTAGAGATGCTTAAGCTAGCGCTAGAACTGGAAATTCGTAGAGCTGACACCCATAGTAACTCCTCTGCTCCACTACAGAGCAAAGACATGCCCTAAACCCCAGTGCTATTCAGGTGTTTCTGGTAATACACGTTTTCCAAAGCAGTTTGACAGAACTTCCTGGCCATCTTTCCTTTCCTTCCAGAATGCACCAGACTCACAAAACAGTGATCTCGCATTAACAATCATACATTTTATTGGAATCATACTGTTTTATTGGAACTAACTTCTCAAGCTAAAGGTCTCTGTGCAAGTACAAGACTGATGAACTGCTGTCATGAGATTACAAGTTGCAGTCCTCACTCTGCAAACAAATTGTTATGTGATCTTCAGCAAGACATGCTATTGCCCTAAACCACTACCCCTCCAACCACAAGCCAGAGACTATAATACTAACCTCAGAGGAACACATGCTAAAATAATGAACAATGGTCTACTGTGTAGGATCCTTAAACTTAGAGAGTAGAGAAACGAAATGGGCTTTATTCTCTTAACTTCTCCACCAAAACCCAAGGTTTTGGGGTCACAAAGTTCACATAGCCAAGATCTACACAGAACACAAACCAGAGAATTTCAAACAGCACTTCCTATCTGAGCCTCCCTTTTGAAAAGATCAGCAGAAACGTCATTAAACTCAATGGAATATCTCAGGTGCCAAATCATCATGCAAATAACTACAAAATACAACCTAGGATATTCATTATCATACTAATTAATCAAATTTAATCTTTAATCAAAGACAAGCTTCCAGCTTTGAAAATGTGAGGCTTGTTCCCCACTTTCTCCTAGCCATTTATGAAATTCTGGGTACCAAAGAGACTTAGTAAAGTGTTCTCATGACATTTATTTTGCCTGATCGGAGAAACAAAGCATATGGAAAGGCTGTGTATATACCTGAAGCATTGAACAACTGCAGAGTAAGCTACTGGCTTATTTTATCTTATTGCATGAGGGTAATTGAAGAACCAGCACAGGACTCTGTTTTGACAGGCTGTGTAACACTCATGGGACTTTCTACAATCATAGAATGGTTAGGGTTAGAAAGGACCTTAAGATCATCTAGTTCTAATCCCCTTGCCATGGACAGGGACACACACTAGACCATGTTCCCAAGACTCAGTCCAGCCTGGCCTTGAACACTGCCAGGGATGGAGCATTTACCACTTCTTTGGGCAACCTGTTCCAGTGCCTCACCACCCTCACAGTAAAGAACTTCTTCCTTGTATCTAACCTGAACTTTCCCTGTTTAAATTGAAACCCATTACCCTTCGTCCTATCACTATAGCCCCTGATGAAGAATCCCTGTTATCCTTGTAGACCTCCTTCAGATATTAGAAGGCTGCTATGAGGTCTCCACACAACCTTCTCTTTTCCGTGTTTCCATGATGCCAATGATATCTCTACAGACGTGTACACATCTTCAATTGCTCTTGTTTATTCCCCATACTATGAGTGTTTGTATACAGGCATCTGAGCTGAGCTCTGAATAAATCTCACTGACTGGAGCAGCTCTGCATCGCTCCAAGCATTCATTACAGGTGCTGACATCTGACTGGTAGTTTTGGGATGGATCAGTGCCCCTCTTCCCCAACAAATCTAGTTTAAAGCTGCCTTGACCAGCCTGGCAAGTCCCCTACCATAGCAGTTCTTGCCCTTGTGAGACTGGCTCCACCAACTTCCAGTAGACCTGGCCTCCCAAGGCAAGTCCCATGGTGTAAGTAACCAATTCCCTGATTTGTAACTAAAACCCAAGTAACCAAACCCCACTCTTTTAACTCAGACTTTTCTATGCAAACACAAGGATAGCTACATTTATTTTTATTACATGGGAGAGGTTAGAGTGCCATTCCAAGGCCCTCATGCCCATCTAAACTTCACTGACAAAGGTGAGATTGCTTTGAGTCACAGCACAAAGCTAAACTGGCTGTGAAAGTCCCAGCCATTCACTACCTAAAGCCATGGATCAGATGGGTAACTTTTAAATGCATGGACTCGGTGCCACGCTGGCAGTGATTCCTCACAGCAAACTATCTAGCTGCTGCTTGCACTATTGCTATAATTAAGTTAACACACAAGGTCTACGTGGTGTGCCGATTACTGCTGGCTGCCAGCCAGGTCTGTGCCCCTGCCGCGAAGTCACATTTATTGGTGTTTCCCTGCAGGAAGCTCCTGTTTTTACACTGATGAAAGTCATTACAGTTTTGTTTGTTTAAAGCATCATTAAACCTGTAATCACAGTTGTGGCCCCACAAAACTATTCCATAATTCATATAAAACTCCCATAAAGGCTGACCTAGAAAGCAACAGCATCTCTGTGCTGTTGAGCTGGGCTCAGTACAGAAGAAGAGCTGAGATCTCAGCTCCATGTGGACACAGGGTAAAAGCCATTCAGAATAGAAAACCAACTCCTCCAGGTATTAACAACCATTCAGATACCCACAGGCTATTCAAGCCTAGTCAGTGCTCTACTGCCAGCTGTTTCAAAGTTGCTTGTAGTTTGTATTTTGCTCATGGTCACCGATCAGACCCCTAAGGTCAAAGCCCACATTGAAAAGATTCTCACAGACTTCACTGACCCAGCTTCTAGACTTTGAAATATGTGAAGGGTCCTAAGAAGGAAAAATATTCCACTAGCCACATCTGGTGAACTGAAGACTAACCATTTTAGCTTCCAAATGCTACATCTAGCCGTCTTCAACCACATGAACATGTCCCTGATGATCATCCTCACAGAAAAACCATCTGGTTGTAAAATGAAATGAACAGTTAACAAAATTGGAGGTCTCTGTGATTGGAAAAAAAAACCCCTAACAAACAAAACCCAACAAAACTAATGAACAAAACCAAAACCTGAAAAAGATATCCAATAAACATGGAGAATATAGATCAGGCTATTGTTTATGAAGTGTTCAGTAAGAGCAATTACACTGTAATACTTAATGAACAAGTGCAAACAGGTTTCTAAAAAATAAACAGTTTCCATTAAAAATTGTAGGTGGTTATCCTTTAAAATGGCAACCCTTTATTTAGTAGATAAAATACAATAGTGCCACACTGTAGTATCTATCTTGAACAAAACAAAATGCTAGCTTTGATATTCATAGTATTGGTAACATAAGTTGTGAGTTTTATACGCAGAAAAGCAGGTGTAAATGCAAGAAATACAGCCTTCATTCTAGGAAAGAGCAGACTAAAAGGCCATATTGATCCATCCTTTCAAAAAAATCTGAGTATGTTACCATGCTTTAATTATTTTTTATACATACTTTTCTACTTTGCAGCCTTAGACAATCACATTCTAAGTAGAATCAGATGGTTTTGCTGCCTCAGATTACATAGCCAATATTTAGAGCTTGAAAAAGTGACAGAATTTATAAGCTATTTCCCCATTAAAAAAAAAACAAACCACAGAATCAAAACCCATTTCTCCTCTTGCTGCATGGAGACCTCATGCAAATAAGAGATAAAATGATTATCACTGGGGAAAGGTAAAACCAGCAAGGAGAAATATGCTGTCAAACAAAGAAATTACATGCAAGAAAACAAAACAAAACAAAACAAAACAAAACAAAACAAACCCAGAGAGTGGACTTTCCATAATTTCTTTCAACTAAAGCAATTGAAAGGCTGACTGTAATAAGAGGTAGTTGAAACAAAAAAGTAAAATAAGAAAAAGTTGAGGTGTGACTTCTAATTTAACAATTCTTTACTGAGCTCTGGAATGGTTTATGTCTGATTTTTTATTATTTATATATATATGTATATCACTTAATGCTCCTGCACCCCATAAATACTCAAGTTTGCCATAATAAACTCACATTGCATGATACACACACCACATACGCCACAGTTCGTTCTGAAAGAAACATTATGTCATTGGAGCTTTGCAGTTTGAGGCTGTCTTTGGGGAATTAAAGGCTATGTGTTATATTACAGAACACACATGCACACAAAAGTATGTGCCAAAACTCTTAATAAATAAAAATAAACCTGAAGGCAAAACAATTTTGGACTTGGAAGAGCTAAAGGAAAGCCCCAGGTCCCTCATTGTGCCAACTAAATAATCCTATGGATGATAAGTGAGAACACGCATATACTTGTTTTGATGCATGTGTTTTAGTCATCTCTTGGTGAGGACTAGAACTAGTGGTATTAGTTTACAACTTTAGCTCTTCTGAGAAAAATAAATATTATAAATCTACAAGCACACACAGTAAAAGCATTCAGATAGCATTGCAACTATAACTAAAGTATCTACTCTTGTATAACACTTTTCACTGGTGCATCTCAGAGATCTTTATGAAATAGGTCAATTTTTTTAGCTTACAGATGGGGAAACTAAGATAAGTTTCTGAAACATCCTGTCACTATGACCTGGTTGCAGGTGAAGGGGGTTTGGTGACGGGGCAAACCCAACCTGAATTAATTCGAAGTAGCCTGATAGACCAATAAAGAGGATGTACATGGTGACAACATGCAGTAGTGAGAGGGGGAAACAATTTGATGAAACAATTTGGAAATCCCTTCTAGTCTTATGTTCCCAGTGCCAGATCATAGTCTAATGCAGCTAATTTACCAGATACTATATTTTATATCACAAGAAGAGTCTACATATTTTTTTCCTCTAACCTGGGCTTCCACAATTCTACATGGAAGTTTTTTTATCTAATTACAGCTGTTAAAGCCATAACTAGGTTTTAAGAAAATATTCCATGGGCACAGAAAAATGGAAGAGCAGGTAAAGAGCTCCTAGGGACTGAACAAACTTCATGTAAATAGCATACGTGACAGTGGCAAGAGTTTATGCGCGGCAGAAACAGATTCAAGAAATAACTGTGTTTCAGGATATGTTTAGACAGATACTTCACAACTAATATACAAGTTGTCTGCTACCGAAGAGGGGCAGATTTGCCTTTAACCCAAGCATTTAAGGCATAAACATACAGATAATATGTATCACCTGAACTTTGA
Source organism: Nestor notabilis (assembly GCF_000696875.1). NCBI lineage: Eukaryota > Metazoa > Chordata > Aves > Psittaciformes > Psittacidae > Nestor > Nestor notabilis. The sequence continues at coordinate 39,935 of NW_009916748.1, read as the reverse complement.
AAGTAGTAATTAAACATGCTTAAAACCTCTATGGGTGATGACTGCAATAGTGAGAAACAGGAAATTAGCATTATTAGAATGAGAAAAATGTAATAATACTAATGTGATACACTCATCCCACCTTGAGTCAAACAGAAAATCTGCATTTTTTCATAGAATCATAGAATCATAGAATAGTTAAGGTTGGAAAGGACCTTAAGATCATCTAGTTCCAACCCCCCTGCCATGAGCAGGGACACCACACACTAAACTATGTCACCCAAGGCTCTGTCCAGCCTGGCCTTAAATACCTCCAGGGTTGGAGCATTCACAACTTCCTTGGGCAACCTATTCCAGTGCCTCACCACCCTCACTGTGAAGAACTTCTTCCTTAGATCTAACCTAAACTTCCCCTGTTGAAGTTTAAAGCCATTAGCCCTTGTCCTACCACTAGAGTCCCTAATGAAGAGTCCCTCCTCAACATCCTTGTAGGCCCCCTTCAGATACTAGAAGGCTGCTATGAGATCTCCATGCAGCCTTCTCTTCTCCAGGCTGAACAGCCCCAACTTTCTCAGCCTGTCTTCATACGGGAGGTGCTCCAGTCCTCTTGTCATCCTCGTGGCCCTCCTCTGGACTTGCTCCAACAGCTCCATGTCCTTCTTATGTTGAGGACACCAGAACTGTACACACTACTCCAAGTGAGGCCTCACAAGAGCAGAGTAGAGGGGCAGGATCACCTCCTTTGATGAAGAACACTAAGAAAATGCCATTTTACAAAGAGCAAACTGTTGAGTTTTACCTTAGTATGTATCTCACAGCAGCTCAACATTAAATGGCATCCATCTGTGGTGCAGCACTGCTCCTCTTGACAGCACCACATCCCAGCCCTGTCCTCTGGACTTCAAGCACCAGCCAGCATGGATCTCCTGTCACCAATGATGTGACTTAATCAGGAAGGAGACATTTTCTCATAAAAGTGATTGATTTTTGCAGTCACCATCTAAAGCCAATTATCTTTTTAATGGAAAGTTCCTAAACCGCTATGACTTACATAGCTACAGAGCCAGATTATCAGCAGTTAAATTTTGAGCCTAAGCTCTTTTGAGGTCTGAAAACTATCTCGTATTCACTTCAGTTCTCATGCTCCTGCTTTTTCCACATATTTAACCAGATTTTCCCCTCCTGACATGCACAGTTAAAGCCCAATACTCTGGTCCTTTCCTACTAAATCAGAGAGAATAAATAAATCCTTTCTTCATCGGCATCACAAGCAGAGGATAGGATTACAGCTAGCATGGCAGTTTTACAGAGAAAAATCTAAGTGTTATAGTAAATTATGAGAGCTGGGTGGAGTCTCCAATTTGTTGTATTCAGATAGATGGACAAAGTGCATAACATCTCCAAATCTATTACTGCTACTGAATCTAACATGGTGAATCAGAGACACGGCTGCCCTATGCAAACAATAACCCACCCATCTTGTGATCAGACTACTTTTTAAGTAATTGACTATGCACTAGGAAGCAGGTAGGTTCATTTCTAAAGAGGAAAAACGATTCATTAGTCACCAGGTAACAAGCATTAAGCTAAGGCAGATAACATTTTCCTTAACAGATTAAAGAGCAGTTTATGATAGTCCTTTGCATACAATCTCCACACTAAGGATTGTTTGCAGACTCTTTTGAATCACAAAATTGTTATTGCCATGTGAATTTTATTGTTGCTTTGCCAAAATTCATTTAGCTTTTCAACAGACTGTAGTTCCAGCAGTTAAGTGTTGCATGGAAGCTTCGTGCCTCAACCCGCTAGGAGGTTAATGCGCAGTGCCAACTGCTCCTAAGGATCATGGATGGATTCCTGGCATTGCCAGTTGGTTGGGGAATAGCAAACTTAATGAGAAAAACCTCCACTTTTCAGTGCATCATAAATGTACCCACACACAGGGGTGGGTTTCAAGACGATAAACCCAGAGTATAGTGTTCATGTATTGAGACTTCCACACTGTATTTATTAGCTAAACTCAGTCAGCACAGAAGCAGCATTACATCTACAGCAAATATATATATATGTATGTATGCATATAACGTGTGCATACACACACTCCTTCAATAGATGGTACTACCGAAGAGGTGAATTCCTGGGAGAACCAGTAACTTGTCCCCTGATAACAAAAAACACAATAGGAGACAAGACATGTTTGCTCTTTAATCCTATCTCTGAGAATTAACTTCTGTGACTTTGAGATAATTCACTAAACCTCCTGAGGACTCAGTTTCCACCCTGTTACAGCAGAGGTATTACCTTTTACCTCCAGTGGAAGGTGAAGGTCAGAATTTGGCATTATGTGGAATAGCAATGGAGTCATTGAATCATGGCTTTTATTTAATAAAAATATGCACTTCTAATCTTTTAGCTAACAAAAGAATTCTGTAAACATTGGCATATGCTTTGAGTTTAGGGTACAGAATACAAAGAAACACCTCTTCCCTGGTGCCTAAAATTATAAGTTTTTCTAAAATGACATGCATTTAAATGTGACAAGATTACTTCTGGAGTTTTTTAGTGCCTGTAGAACAATCCTGGACTCTACAAGCAGAGAGCATGAATGGAACACAGATAGGCATAACCAAGGTTTAACTTTAATTTGGCTAACAAGGAGGAGAACGAGAAATCAATGGTCACAGGCTTCAGCACAGGGTAGGGAACTATACACCTGCCTAGAAGAAACATTTAATTTAATCTTGCAGAGATTTCTATGACCTCCCTTGATTTCCTGTTCTGTACTAGCATGTACCACCATCCAGTCCACACTCTGCACAGTTTTCAGTCCCTGCTGTCTTACATACAAACTTATACTCAATTTTTTGGGCAGCCAGACTCCTGTGTGCATTTTATACCGCTCCCTGCATGAGATAAGACACCATATATAAAATCATAATTTGTTGATAAGCAAGTTTATTCATAATTCTTCTTCTTATAAAGATTTTTAATAATAACTAGCATGATTAAAAAATGCATTCTTTTACTTGAAAAATAGAACAAATATAGAACTTCAAAATAATTAATAATGAAAAATTATTTTATTGTGGGAAACTGTGGATGAGAATGTTCATTGCACCCAAAGTTTTAAAACAAAAATGTAAGTTTGATTCCGTTTAAATTGATGCTTCAGGCTTCTGAATCAAAGAATCCATATAAAGCAACTTAATTAAAACAATTTATTTCAGAAATTTTTAGAAATAAAATGACACATTTGATCCAAAAAATATGAAAAAAATATTTGTCTTCCTGTATATTCAGGGAAGAAAAATAATTCTGTTTCATGTCTAGCACTTGTTTCTGGGGGTTTTCTGAAACCAAATACAACTCTGCTTTCATCCACATTAACACCATTCAAGTCTTTCAGCATCACCTCTGTTATGTGAAAATAAAGCTCTGCAACTAGCAGCTCTTGAAAGTTGAGATTTCAATACCAACAGCTTCAAACATTTAACTCTACACACTGAAATCATTTATCCAAGCTTAAACCTGAACCAGACATAATCTCCAGCTTGAAAGGCAGAAGCATATTTAAAGAAAGCATGCTGGAAGCAAAAAGAAAACATCTTTTTATACATTTTTTAATTAAATGAAGGGACTTCACTGCCATAGGACACCACTGAGTTTAAAATCACAGAACTTCCTCTGACCGGTTACCCACAAAAAGTTTTGGAAGGGATATTATGTCTTCTATTTCAGGCTTTAATATAAAACTGATATAGATCAAGAAAGAAATAATTTTGCTAAGATAAATTTTCTACTGTGCATTGTGCTGTCACACATCATCTCCTGCAACAACCGATACTGGACTTTTAGGGGTCAGACTGTGGGGAGAGTGGGCTGTGGATCTGAGACAGCCTAATTTGTATTCATCAACTTACAACCTTTATATTTCAACTTCTCTAATAAACAGTTATCTTCAATGCATTTATTTCAGAAAGTTCAGTGATTTGTATTACATAAGATAGCACTGCATTTGATGTTATCATGCAGTTCTTACCTAACTTACTGACCTGTTGAATTGTTTATTTATGATCTTGTAAACAATCTGAAAATGAAAAATGAGCAGTGTGTCAGATATCTGCTTAAAAGGACATAAAAATTTCTTTGTTCAAAGTTAAAGAAACTTCTTCCAGCTTGCTGCAGCATACTGTAATTTAGATTTGAGCCAGTTATTAAACAAGATAATAATATTATAATGGAAATTGTTTAATATACATCATTAATAGTAAAGTGCCTACTTTCATCAAAGTAAAAAAATGTGTGCTATGAGCAGTTTTGAAATGAATATTTGATTCCAAACTTCCCTTGTGCATCTAATGACATGCTAATTTACATTTTAATTACTTCCTAAGAAATCAAAGCATTTGTTGACAGAAGAACATAATGTCAACTTCATGGTGCACTGTTGGTGGATAGTTAATGAACTTAATTAGATAATTAGTGATGTTAACTATCCTATTATGAAGATAAAGATGTTACACAAACGATGCACTATTCAAAGGAATATCATTATGTTTGCTTGTTTTAACTTAGTTAACGTGAAAAGCTGACAAAAGCCCAAGTAAGTGGTAAGAAAAATATTTAAGTGATAACTGTGATTTTGTTTCAAATATTTCTATCTATCTTCTTCATTTCAGCTATCATGAACTAAGTTGAGCTTGTCCTTCCTTCATCCCAAATCAGGAAGCTTTTTTTGTTCAAGGCCGCGCTGAAACAGATTTTGTGTCTGACAGTGACTTAAGTCTCAGCCCAGAGGTCTTTTCTTGAAGATCCTGACTTCAGAAAGTAATTCACAAGGATAAAGACGGCTCTCACAGACATTTGATGCAGTTATCTTTTATAGATTTGCTGTGGGTTTAACAATCTGGCTGTTACTTACAAAAGTAAGCACAAGAGATGGGCTCGTGCTATAAAGTCAACTAAAGAAAAATTAATCACTCCTAGTAAAGCCAAACTTTGCATCCAGTATTTTCTGGTTCATAGAGCTACACCGTTAAATGCTTTTTTGCTGTTAGCTCTGCAGTAACATTGCATATACTAAGGGCACCAGAGCAGAAACCAAGCTATCCATCAAACTGCTCAAAAAATCCTCAAGAGTTCAAAGGCTGCCTTCTCCCATCATTTAACTAGGAGAAATTCTCTTGCAATGGACAGAGTGACAAAACTAGCACAAAGGTGGTCAGATGCTGGCTCTTTATCTACGGCTGTTTTCACAAGTGTATGTTTGCTGACCAGAATCCTACCATAAAATTTCAGGTTTTGCAATTACAAGTTAGAAGGTCTCAGTTAACCTCTTCATTCTGAAGTCTGCGATTAAAAATACCTTTTCTGTTTTGTTTTCTCAAGGTACATGGGTCTCTGGCATAAAGGAATGCAGTTAATGAACCAAACCAGAAGGGGACAAGCATGATCAGGCCTGCTGTAAAATTCGAGAGGCTCTGTATTTCTTGTATAGCAGAACAACTACATCTACACTCCTGAAGCAGTGTATCTTACAGTCATGAGAAGTATGCTGCTTGTATCCTTGCTCAGGCACTCATCCTCAGGAAGAACCTCAGGACACTGCATGGTAGAAGCTGTTTACTGATTTACAGCTTTCTGAAATATGACTGTTATTCTTATCCCTTCTGCTTTTGCAGCTTCTTGAAGATGACAAAAACAATCGGATATTGCTAACCTAAAAATTCAATACGTATCCTAGATATGGATATAGGGACTGGGAGGAAGAGAGGACAAAGAGCAAGAGATCAGAAGTTTCACTTTGAAACAGGAAAGTAAATGATTTTGAAACCTTTGGCGTTGCATTCAGTCTTATAGACCCTCCTGCTGGCAAATTTACCTGTGACCTGTAAGCATGAAAAAATCTGACTTTGTAGAGTGCTCCTTTTGCTTCTCCATGGTTACTCAGACTTCCAAGAAAGCACAAAAAAGCAATTACCAGAGCAGATCATTGCCATTCTACTACCAGAAATGTTATCATGGTTTCGCTTCTGAATGATCATACCTTCCAGACAAAGCCCAGATCACAGCATAAGATAGCAAAATGGATTCAGAAATATGGGGAAAACACAACTCCATTTGATTGCCAATTCTGACATTTGTCACCAAATTGCAGGGAATTGCCTTTGCTGGTGCTGGAGATCCTGAGTGAAAGTACAGCAGGAACATGGGGCCTGACCCTTTGCTAGAGTAAATAGGTTGAATTTTGCCATTTTTTCCAGATTGAGGATTTGGTCCCAAAAGTACTCATGTTATCTTGTAAACGACAACAGGGAAAAAGTTAATAGTTTTGAAGGAGGTGTTTTGTTTGCTGTGTTTTGGGGTTTGTGGGGGGTTTTTTTGTTTGTTTTGCTATTTTTTAATCTGCAGCAAATGCTACTACTGATTGAATGTCTTAATTTGGTTCCTTTATTGAATGAAAATCAACAAATAATGCAGTAACCAACTAATTTCTTCTTCCTATTGGGCAAAGCTTTGAAATCCTGGCTGAATTTCTGCACTTTTGTCAAATTTGGTAAGTTTTGCTCAGTTAGGAACAATCATGCTTAGCTCTTTGTTAATGCAAAGATTTTTTTATTTCACTATGGGATTTAAATGCTTTGTCTCTCAAGATGTAGTTCATACTGCTACTTGTCCTTGTATCGCAGTGTTTCAGCCAGGTGCCTATTGCTGTAGGACATATAGGTCCATACTAGCAGTAGTGAAGACAGAGGCCAGTATCTGAAGATTTTTCCCCAAGTGAATACAGAAGGCACCTGAGACACAGCAGACTATTCAAAATCACATTACAACACTTTAGAAAGTGACTGCCTAAGTGAGGTCAAAAATATGAGTTAAAAGCAGAAATACTAAGCACTTTTAATGCAACTTGTGCTCCCAACTTCCTTTGATATGGAAATTTTCACTTTATACCTTACTAGTGAAGCTTACAAAGAAAGAGGGATGTTAAGGAGCAAAGAAATTAATTTCTTCCTCTTAGATTTCATCTGTCTGAAAAGTGCATCAAACTCTTTCAAAGTTAGGCTGGAGGGAGAAAGGGGTAGAGGGAGAAGAACATTTGGAACTGTATTCATATCTCATTGAGAGGAACAATTTATCAGAGCTGTGGAGCTGTCAGTCTTTGACATGATAAGGAATAACACCAAATGAGTAATGTTTCCTCCAAACCCAGCTCCTTTAATTACAAACCGCTTCCTTGCAGAAGAGAGACAGAAGATGCAGAAACACCAATTTCATGCACTTGTGCCTGAATAATGTCTCCGCGCTGCCTTTTCCAGATGGCAACCTTTTCACTGGAGGAACTAATGATGTGGGCATATTTAGGGAAAAACCAATAACGGAGTCTTTAACCTTCAACAGCAAAAAGCATGTTGTACAAAATGTTCCTTGGGATACATTTACAAATATCAATTACATTGCTCACTGAGGTGTAATCAGCTGTAATAATCAAAATTAATTTTAAAAAATAATTAAACAGACCCCAGGGCAAATAGTCAATGCTCTTGTAGTATGACATCACAGTCTACATATGTACCTGTGAAGAGCTTGCTCACTCTGTAAGCAGCAAAGTGATTTAAGGAAAAAGAAGGATGCTGTGACATGCTGAGAAAAAGCTTGCAGCTCAGTAAGGTACTATCAGACACATTACTTGGGTATCATAAACTTCCTCATCATCACATCTGGAATTGAAACAGCCATCATTGGTTTAAAGCTGCAATCTGCTATAGCTTGAGTTAGAGGGTTAAGACTCCCAAATTAATGCTGTAGCAGACTCACTGTCTCCTCAGCAGGAGAAAAAAGGACCTTAATATGTTCAGCACTGCAATAACACAAACTCAGTCCAAATCTCTGAATATTCTGTCAGTGCACTGCAGCTCAAACCTATTGTCCTGGGTTCAGCTACAGCAGTCATTTTTTCTCCTTCTCAGTAGCTGGTGCAGTGCTGTGTTTTTGAATTTCAGTCTGGGAACAACGCTGGTAACACCGATGGTTTTAGTTGTTGCTCAGTAATGTTTACTCTGACCAAGGACTTTCTCAGTCTCATGCTCTGCCAGGGAGGAGGGGAAGCCAGGAGGAAGCAGAGACAGGACACCTGACCCAAACTGGCCAAAGGGGTATTCCACACCACAGCACGTCATGCCCAGTATAGGAACTGGAGGGAGTTACCCGAAAGGCCCAGATCACTGCTCGGGTCGGGCTGGGTATCGGTCAGCAGGTGCTGAGCAATTGTATCCTCTCCCCTTGTTATTTCCCTTATCATTATTATCATTATTGGTAGCAGCAGTGGTTTGTATTATACCTTAGTTACTGGAGAGCTGTTACCTCAACCCGTGGGAGTTACATTCCTCCGATTCTCCTCCCCATCTGTCCGGGAGTGGGGGGAGAAAGAAGGTGGGGGGGGCGGGGAAGTGAGCGAGCAGCTGCGTGGTTCTGAGTTGCCAGCTGGGCTTAAACCATGACACCTATAGCTAGTTACTCTAGCCCTAACCCAGTTAAACAAATAACATCTAATCGGTGCCAACCAAAATTCTTCATATCAATGACAATTTCTTAGTGTTTATTTTTAGCAGTCTAGAAAAGGAACCTTAACTGCAGTGGGTGTCTAGTTTACAAAGGATATTTCAACAGACATACTCAGAAGCCTCCCAAGTCCAGACAAACTCTTCAGAGCCGTATAAAAGGCAGACCGGTGATAGAGTCAAAGAAGACAAAGAGCAGAAGTTACCTCAGATTTGCATGTAATTTCCTTTGTGTTTCGGCCAGGCATCAACTTCATAGCTGAAGAGAGGCTTTCACTCCAGGAGTTGTGCTTGCTCTGTGACAGGCCTGGCCCTGCTTTATTCTGGAGAAGCTTCTTTTCAGATGCTGTGGGCCAGAACAGACAAAAAAAAAGCTTGTAAGACTTGAAGTTGAGCCTGTGGGAAGATAGAGGATTTGTCTCCCCATTACACAAGACACAAGAAAATGGCAGTGCCTCACTCCAGCTGGATTGTCCTTCTATTTGTAAGAGAAACATTGAATTAACAGGTACTTCTCAAATCTTTAAAAACCTCACAGAGGTCTGCCATAGATCAGTTTCATTACACAGACATGAACTTTGAATCACTGCAGCACTACACACATTGGGACACCCTTCTTCACCCGAATAACCTCCCTTTTAAATTCTCCTATGGGATACAATTGACGAGCCCTACAACATCACCCATCATCATCTGTGGTTACAGAAGGGCTAGAGCATGACACAGAAAGCAATCACATTCCTGGATGACAGTCACTGAGAATCTGCTTTATCTAGCAGGTGATGTGCAGAGGAGGGATATAACCAAAGCATCAATGACTTTCCATTAAGCGCTGTTTCCCGCAATGTCTTTGCTTAGTACAATGAGTGTTCCATAAAAGAACAGATACCTATCAAGTGTTGCCAAGCTTTTGTCATAATTTCTTCCCATAAAGGAGTGATTTCTGTTAACTTCATGTCCCTTTCTCTATCATTTCCTTTTACAGAAAGATCCATCTTGTAAGCGTCCTCCAGAGCCTGCCGCCTCTGAGAAATGAGCTGCTTCCATATGATTTCTACTGTTCTCAGAATCTCCTGATGCACTAAGAAACAAAAGAAAATACAAATGAAAAATCATTTTTTGTCTAACAAGTCAAGCAGCAGATAAAGGAAAAACATCTCATTTGGAACAGCACTGGTCCATAGTAACTGCTAGAGTCAGAGGAGTTGCTCAATTTTGTCTACTGCCTCTATAGGTTCTAAGCCAGACTACTTAGTTTATACAGAAAATAGCAGGACACTTCTTTTACTATATTTCAACTGCCTGAAAGAAACAAGTAGGAGTGACCATGATTCTAGCTTGTTTTTGCCTTCAAAAACCATCTCATCAGAATTTTGATGATCTTTCATACACAGAATGCTAAAGCACATAAAGGACATTCCTTTACATTGGACAGTCCTTTATGTTGCCAAATATCGTTAGAGATGGTGGGTGGAGGGTAACTGAGTCATGGAATAATTTGACACAGCAACAGGATGCTCTATAAAGAAACGCTGATCTGTTTTGCTGTATTTCCCTGCAAAACAGACTCATTTGATTGCAGTACATCCAAATGAATATTAATATAAAAAAAAGAGCACCACTCTGCTGTGCATTTCAGCTCACAGCTCCCACACTGAATCCAGCCCCCAAATTTTCCATCTTTTCTCTTAAAAGAGCAAAATGTTTCTTCCTGTGTACAACAGACAGTCAGAAGCTTTTTATAGGCCTTGAGAAAAAAAATAGAGCTACAAATAGTATGTATCTGGGCACTGACACTGGCCACAAAATGGGAAAGAGATCTCCAGACTGATAGCCATTACTCCTGAGCATGTGGGGGGTGAATTTTTAATAAAAAGGCATGATGCAAGCGCAAGTCATTTTTAGCACAACTTTCCTTTCTTTATGCTGTCTTTGCAGTGCCTATACTCTGAAGAGGCAATTAAGTAGCACTTCCACAAGCTGCTCTGATAACCGTTTAGGCCAGGCACTTTCCTTCTCAGTAAGCCAAAAGCAACATGAGCTATAAATTACCATCATCTGGAGTAGGCAGGTTGCCCTTTTCCTCTTCACTGGGTGTAAGGAAAATTTTGTGATACGAAGCGAGCTTTGGTTTTGCATCCAACCCAAAACCTTCTAAACAGCTGTCATAAAAAAGGGGGAAAAAAAAAAAGGAGGGCATATGAGTTATTTCTGCACATCCACTCCTACTCAATTCATGTAGTAAATCAACATTCCCAGGCTCAAGGATTTACAGGAGGTAAAACCATTGCCAGTCTGGTTTTCAAAGCTGAGGAGCAGTCACCAAGATCCTGTGGATCACTATGTAGTATATGCCTTATCCCTACTCTTCTTAGTGCACTTCTATCTACCATTCATCTCAATTAGCTGGAACACAGGGGCTGTACTAATGTAGCCAGATTGCATCCAGACTTCTTACATATCCCCTGAGCATCGTGTATGCTGTCACTTTGCTCAGAATTCCTTCACTGGAGGTATCTCCCCTTCTGTGGAAAACACTGCCTGAACTGCTTGCTTAGTCTAACTTCTTTGCACTAGTGATTGTTCATTCAGTTTACATAGCACTCAGAACAAACAAGCTGCAAACTTTAGCACCATGACATTAGTATCACTTAGATTATAGTTGAGAACATCACCATTGCCATAAAAAGTTAACGCTGCTTTGGGAGTGGGATATATGTCAGGTAATTTACCAGTCAGTAGGTAAAAGAAACCAGGAATTTCAGCACAGAATACTTACAATAAATACAAAAGGCTCAGTTAAGAGAACCTGGACTAGGTCAAAGAAGTGCTGTCAATAACATATATTATATAGAAGCATTATTAACATACTAATAGTTAAGTACTTTCAGTAACTTAACTTACTAATACTAAGTTCTTTCAGTTGTAAAAAGGCACTACTACATGGGAGAGTTAGACTTCTTGGGTATGCAAAGCTGCCATTTCAATTTCTGATTTTCTTTTAAATACCAGAATTCTGATTGGCTGGATTTGCTATGTTCCGATTTTGGATAACACCAACAGTTCTGTAATATACTAAACAAAAAAAGAAAATGTTTTCTGCTTCTGCTACATATGAGCAACCCTTACCCCATCTCAACAGTTTTGGCCTGGAAATTATTATCTGACTGGAATAAAAACAGTCAAGAAAAGACCACAGGAAGTGCAGCTTATTTCTGTTGTGGTATTGTGTTAATGCATTCAATTCAGACTGTCTAAGCAGCACAGAAGGTTTTAATGAAACAGCAAACATCATTATAGTGAATAAAGCATTACCTAATATTGTCTTCCCCACCCCTCCCCCAAACACAGTTTCCAAAATTATTCCCCAGCTTGCACTAGCAAGGGTACCTCTGATACATCACCTGTAAGAATAGCAAACAGAGCAGGTCTGGATGTTCTAGCCCTAGCCAATGGCAAAACACAACTTCAGTATGACCAGGACTTTGCAGCTCAGACTCAAGTAACAATAACAGATTCACAGGATTCATACACAGTTTTATAGACATTTTTAATGTACCCACACAGGAATAGCTGCTGGATCAGAAAAATCATCTCCCTAAATTAGCTCCTGCAGATGTCTCAGAGACTGGCCACCTGCATGCTTGAGGAGTGATTCTAGCCCACATCCCAGGAAGATTTCCAGATTCTCATTTTAACGACAGGCTTGTGAACCAGCTCCACTGAAATCAGTTCAACCTTGTTAACTGCAGTTACTCCTCCGAAATGAGTAAGCTGCTGGAAATGCTCGATGAGTAAAACAGATAAAACACAGATGTTTTGGTTAATAAAGAGTAGCAATTAAACCTACGTGCAAATTTAAGGGTTCTACTTAGACAAACATGCAAGCTTATCTGGGTGTCCCTGAAATGAGATGCCCTTTTCAAAATGAAAAAAAAAAAATAAAAAATGGCATTGCTACGTTATTACCATCCAATATCCCTTGCTTATTACACCCACAAACACATGTACTAGTCTGTCTCTGAGTGAGAGAGGTGATAGGAAACTTTCTGCTCACTAGTATATTTCAAGGAAAAAATAACCTTCTGATTGAAGAACAGTTTATCCTTCCACTTTCTCGCTGAAAGCCATTCCATTGCCTCCAGAATAATGACCACATTAGCAAACTTCCTATCCTCCAAAATAAATAATAAAAAATTGTGCCAAAGGATTTCTGTTGTTGTTTTTCATTTTTAAGCATATGAAGAAAACAGCTATCTTTCCCCAAGTGGCTTTACTCTGCCACTTTAACAGACATCAAATCAGAGTGGAAGGTTTGTCATATTTAAAGCAAACTGGTGCTTTAAACCCCCAGAGCACTGAACCCAATGGGTCAAATGCTTGCTAGGATGTGATACATGTACCATATCCAGAGTTCTTAGTCTAGCTAAATCAACCTCAGCCTCAGCTTCTAGTGATTCCTCAAAATGCATATTGCCCAAGTTTTGTGAAAGTTCCCTCTCTGCACACACTTCCATAGATAACAGCACAGAGATATAAACAAATGTTATACTGAGATGAACATTTGTACCTGCCCGAATTCAGTTGGCAAAGGCAGTACATTAGGCAGATGACAAAATTATTATTTGAGTTGTAAGTTGCAAGAATAAGGTCCCACTGCTCCTGCAGGACATTGAGAGTGTTCAGGACATTAAACTGTTCAGGCAGAGACTGTTGTGGTCTGGATAGGCAGTATAGGATGGCTCTGTTTAGACAGCTGTACAGGGCACTGAGGAGAACTTCCTTTTGAGAAATGGAGCTTCCTAAGACCTGTGAAAACAAAACAGCAGAGTACTTGGCTTGCTCAAAGAACTCTCTCCCCAAGGATCCTCTCCTCTCACTTCATTTAAGCTGTTGCAAACTTATTTCAGCAAAATTCTTCCTAACTTCCTGTTAGATACAAATTCATTTTTCCTGTATTTCTGCTGAAGTCCCCAGAATTGTGGAAGAGATTTATTCCTGTTCAGCGACATGTACATAGCAAACAGACAGCAGCACAAAAAAAGCTAACTATCTCTTCTATATGCTGCACCATCTAGCTCTGTTTGTCCTTTAGAGCCATTATGTGCTCATGTAAGAAAACAGGAATAAGCACAATTACCAGATGGATTACAGCCATCTTTTTGAGAACTGTGGTATCACAATGTCAGTGTGAAAGAGCACATTACAATATGCTGATAGCAGTTGCAAAAAAAATTCATGTAACTCACCCCTGCAATCTGTTTGGCAGTGAAGATCAGGATTTGCTTGGGGTCAGCAGCAAACATTCTGCTGTTCAGTTTCTCAACCAGCTTCTGAGCAAAGTAAGCAATATTCATCATGGAGACAGGCATAGTTGATTCTGAAGTGCCATGAGGATCACTGCTCCCTGGAGAGGACACAAGATGACTGATTATTCCAAAACAAGCTGAAACGCAAAAATCCCCACAATGTGATAAGTGAGATTACCAGAGCTGAGAAGGAACAGCCTGAGGCCATAATGTCTCAGACATGGGACATGTCTAAGAAAACTCCAGGTCTAACAGAAATACTTCACTCAGAGTAGAAATGATAGCTCCATCCTGAGCGCAAAACCAGTCTCACTAAAATACTATCATGAAGGACTGGTCCAACTAATCACTCAGAAAGGAGAGCAGAAACCACTAAGTTATCAGGGTTGTTACCAGAAGCACTCAAGAATAAAGCTGGGTTTCTTTCTAAGTATTCCCTTTTTAATGTTCAGAATCTGTTCTCTGAAAGAGAAAAAGGGAAGAAAAATGGTAAAACCACAGTAATTTATGCAAACTGGCATAAAGCAGGAGTGAATGGACAGTCCAGCTTGCTGAGTTGAACTGTGCTTCCAGCTACTGTTTCCAAACCTTTTGAGCAATTACAACTACATGCTAAATACCAGCTAGCTAATGACCTGATTCTCACCGCTCACCTCTTGGTCTTGTTTTCACCTCGCCTTGGGTGGTAACATTGAAGACATCCATAGCAGACAGCAAAACTGCTGTCTGAAAATGTCTCTTCTGCTCACCGGTGGCATCCTCTGGAGAAGCCTACACAGTGACCGTATACATGTTAGTACTGCAGGAAAACAGCCAGGAAATCAGACTCAAATTCACTTTGATTTCATTGGATCTTTGGCAGATTATGCCTGTCAAAAACCAGATTCAGAAGTTTTGCTCAAGGAAACAAGCAGAAATTCCGAGAGATACTCAGTACTATCTGAGATAATTCAAAATGCCCAATATTTCTCTTAAACACCTAGGCACTGGGAAGGTGAAGGAAAAAACAAGAAGAGCAAAGACAACTACTCCGCCTCACTTACACACTTTAGCCCTCACTATGAACATATGAAACAGCTGCTACAAGATGAGAAGTTATCTATGACAGCTAATCCACCGTAACACATAAATGCAGTGATTTGGTGTGCTCCTCTGTGCAAGGCAACATAGCACCTCTCATGCAGTGTTTAGCAAGAGTGCATGTGCGGACAGTTACTGGGCAGCAGGTGAGATGACAGAACCTTACACCCTAGCTGGGAAAACAGGAAGAAATGCTACACAGGTCTACATTCTCTAGCTGACAGCCAGCACTGTTGCCCTCTGCACACTGAACACAAAGTTTTGCACAGAACCAGAACCCAGGTTCACAGGTGGTTCCCAAGAGATCTTGCCCTCAGGGAACTTCCAGCTCCATTTAGCAGGTTCAGGATTCAGACAGTCAAACGAGTCACACTCTATTTTAAACTGTACCAATACTTGGAATGTTATTGCATAAACCTTTTGGGCACTGCTGCTCCACAAAATTATTTAACTCATGACAGTTGCAGTCAAGCTTATGTTCATCACCATTTGTATTACTAAGCTATGTCTGCATCAGAACTCACATCTGGAACACCTGGACTATTGACAATTTGGAGCTGAAGCCTAAATTTTTCATTTTCCTTTTCTTCAGGCTATTCTAACTCTTTCCGGTGCTTTAACTGATTGAAAGTCCATGATCCAGACTCAGCTGCTACAGCTTGTATTAATCTGTACTAAAAGTGAAGACAGTTGGTTTTGGTTTATTTGAGCAATGAACAGAAATTGTCTCAGAAAACACAGGAATGTTCTATGTGAAATTTTCTGTTCTCAACAAATCCAAGGGTGATCTAATGACAAGCAGATATTACTAAGGAAAAGGAAAATTTCTTCACACTATACTTCAATATTAAATATTGCCTGAAAAATGCCTTTGTTGTTGTCTAGGGGCAGCATTTTCTTAGTTCACATGAATATAGAGCAGGCAGAAAAGGCCTTTCTTCATTGTTGAAAAGGTAGGAATTCCATTCCACTAAGCTGGCTGTCCAGATCTGCCAGGATGTTATGTATGCTCTCCAAGAGCTGTGATCCCAGCCTTTTCCTAGACTGTTGAAAATGCTGGACGAATACACCTCTTCGTCACTGTTAGCACTTTTTTCACTAGTACACTAGCAGGGTACCTCCTGTCCTTCCACCCCCAGTGTAAGGTAGAGCAGCAAAGCCTGATGACTACAAGAGAGACCTCAAGAAGCAGATCAAGTGGATGCCCTTGTCTGTCTGCTGGGATGTTGACAAAACTGTCCATCAGAAGGACTCGCACAAAATCCCACACTTGTTTCTTGGCAGGGTGCGGTAGAAGTGGAAGAGAGGATGGATCAAGACAGCCTTTCCCTTCAGCAACGGCTGGACCATCAGGAGTCAAAAGGCCTTCAGCGCCTCCCTGTGGAAGCAGACAGGAATGCATTTTAATTCATCTCTGAATTGATTTTTCCTCCTAGCAACCCATCTGTGATCTGAAGAGCTCATGTTGGCTTAGATGCACATACCTTGGGTGGTCCAGAATGGAAAGCAACCATAGCCAAAGCTTTCAAGAAGTCAGGACAGTGCCAAACGGGATCCTGAGTATAAATGCGATAGGTGAAGCACAGAAACTGGATAACGTTCCCTGGATAGGCAATCTCCCAGGAGGCTTCTGCATCTGCAACAGGCTGAACAGAGACATACGTCCATCTGGTCAAGGCGGCATTCCTCTCACTCATATAAGCTCATATCTGCTCCTCTCTAGATATTCATAAACAACTAAGCAAACATGACATGGACAAAGAAGTCAGGCAAGGCACAAGCAGCCAACTCCCAGATTGAAGATACACTCAATTGTAGATTGAAGATACATCCTACCACAGAGCTGGCATATTCTTATCATCTGGAATGAAAAAAATGGGTAATGCTGTGTGTAAGATCCATCTTTGTGCTCAGCAGCTCTTAAACATGAGCCCATCACACCTGCTATGTAACATAACCAGACCAATAGCTATGCTGATCCTCTGAAGCACCTGCTCTCTGTTATGCTCAGTAGTGCCCTGTGAGGGCAGAGAAAGGCAGGAGAAGACTGCCACTGACATGTGACATTCTCAGCCAGTTTATTCTGTCCTTCACGCTGCACTGTCCTTGCAATAAAATGCTTACCTTGTCCACAGTGACTCTAACCATTTCCAGCAGTAAAGCAGCTGCCTCTGCACACAACCCGATTTCAAGGACAATCTCCATAAGGTGGTGCTGTAAGATCCACTGCAACATAGACTCAAGATCCTTCTACAACAGAAGGAAAGGTATTTCATGAGATGTGAATTGCATGTAATACATCAAGAAAAATGCCTGCTGTCCACATCAGGAAAACACCAAAACATTTTCATCTTCAGCAGCTCCTCCTTTAGCTATTAAGTATGTTTTCCCAGGATAGCACTAATGGATTGTCTTCTGAAGCACATCTTTGGCACTGCTGGGACAAAACTGTCTTATGGCTTCTCAGGACAATGGAGGGAATTACCAAGTCTACTCATTCTGAGACTTTAATGAGTCTTAAACAATATAAGAGCAGTCACGGAAGCTAATCTAAAATAACTTCTAAAGTACAGTAAATAGCATTTAAGATCTACATGAACAAGTTTGTTCTGAACACAAATTTCTTTAAATCGAAGTTAACTTACTTAAAGTGTGAATGACTAATTTTAACTACCACAAAAATCAAGTAGGGTCAACTTGCTTGAGAATCCTCTCACAGAAAAGGCCGCAAAATGCCAAAGTAATGAAGCAATAACAACTTCATGCTTGTCTGCTATTTTTTTCATACCTTAGCCACTTCAGGTGGTTCAGATGGTGGAGTTGCCAGAAAGAGCCCTGCCACGAGCAAGTAGATCTCAGGGATGTGGACATGATCAGTCAGACATCTTTGCAACACAGAAAACCCAAAAATCAAGAAGGAGCCATTGTCAGGCACTGGAGGAGGAGTTTTTAAATTATCTTTAAAAGAAAAGAAAAAGAAAACATTCTGAGGAACTGTGTAAAAATGAACACCATATCAGAGGAAGGATTACTAACCCAACTTCTTATCCTCATTTGTATGTGTCCCATGTCACGTAGTACTCTGCTAAGCTGCAACAGCAACAGTTTAAAAAACTTCCTCAGACTAGCAGATAACATTTTTTCCCACTATCACTTTTGTTACAAGAGATTTTCCTGAGTCCTTCCTTTCTCTTCCCCTACTCTGAACCACAGGTCTAGTTAACAAAAAGCAAGCTGAACAAATCTTAAAGAAACAGAAGGTTTCAGGGCACAAGTTGACATCTGAACACTTCACAAGCTTACCAACTAGCCCGATTTTATACAAGACAAAAAGGGCCATCTCCCTGCAACTGCTAATCAGAAATGCCAACTGTCGTGCAAAGGAGAAGCAATGCTCTCCACTCTTCAGCATAGAAAAGCTGAAGCACTAGGACAAACTTGCCCTAGAAAGTAGTAAAAGTTCTTGGTCTATTGAGATTGTAGGAACTCTCCTATCATTTCAGCAATCTGCTATCACCGAGATGGTTCAAGGGATTGTTTTGGGAACATTAAACCAACACATACCCATTAGAACAGTCACTCCTGCAGAGCTGTTTTCCAGCCAGCGCCCCGCTACTATCCCCTCCTTGAATTTGTTCAGCAGCAAACGATTGTGGAGGAAACACAGAAGTAGCTTGATTCCTAGCACAACTGTGCTAGAGTGCAGGTAGCTCTGTGTGAACAGCAGAAACCAGTCTGGTCCCAGCGCCAAAAATGTCTCTTCTTGTTGCCTACAAAAAACAGGGAAATAAAACACATGAAATGAGACATGGTGGAAGACAGAAAGGAGATTTTAAAAATTACGTCTAAGTGATCTAGAAACTCAAGTTTCTCTAGGGAAAAAAAAAAACCAAAAACAACTGATTAAGGGCATGCCAAAACACAGAATTATAAAATTTAATACACAATTCAAGGCACTTAATTCCTACTAAATCCAACCTTATATTACTGTCAGACAATAAAGTTCATTAACATAATGCTCCTTCTGATAGTGTGTATCAAGAACTGAAGTAAACTGTATCACAGACTATAAATTTCAACCTATGAAATTTAAAATTCTCAGACTATATTTTTCAACCTATGAAATTTAAAATTCCAGTTTAAATTTTGTAGTCCAACATATTTTAATGAATGAAAATGCACAGTATCAGCACCCAGCACTAAGACCTCCGTCTTCCAGTTATACAAGGTAGAACTATAGTAACTGCATGCTCATGGTTACAATAGTGGGGTGCAAGTAATCCCACATTAGCTTCAATTGATTTTCAAAGACAGCTGGGATTTCTTCAACCCTTGCAGTGCAGAAGAAACAGCAATATATGAGTTCCTCCTTTGAGACATTTTCTGCAAAAATTAAACTTTTTTCAAAATGGGTATCAGATGTGTGACTTTATCATCACACATCTGTGTGAATGCCAGATAAATCACTGACAAAAAATAACTCTGAATCCAGTCTGCTTTTGCTTACTATTTTGCTGAGACTCAAATAGGATCAGTGTGTCCTCATCAAGCACCAGCAAGGAAGAAATCTAGAAGACAGAGACATTTACCTATACCTTCCTAAATTGTTCCTACTTACTCAGAGGACAGATGAAGTTTGTCTGAACGAATTACATCTAACAGCATCTTCAGTAACTGGTTTCGAAGCCAGATTGTCCTTCCAGATGTTTGGCTTAAGACTACAAATATCAGAAAGTAATAAAGAGTAATGAAGAGACAAAACACATGTTCCATTGCTTTGATGAACAACCTTGTTTACACTAGATTAGCCCAGTGGAAGTATTTATACCAGTCTTTCGTAGAGTAAAAAGATGCAGACATCAGATTTTAGATATAAGAATTCCTGCTAACATCAGAAATGACCACTGCTTACATTGTCAAAGTCCCCTCTTCAGATTTAATTGAAACTCATCCAGACTACATGTTGAATAATAATCCACAGGTAGCAATTTCAGTTTAACTAGAGAGGGAAACGTAAATAGGCAATCTGATTTGCATTGCCTAGTTGTGATGTCTATATATATAACTACAGTAAACAGTCCCTCCTTAATATAATATATTGTTTAGAGGTACAGTAACCAATATGGTCTCAAGCAAAATATCCCAATGAAGGAGTCAGCTGCCTGGAAGTTCCCACACACAAAGTTGACATAAATACACAGATGCTTTAAAAGGTGCAGAGTTCCAGATTATTATGTGCTACAACTGTAAATGTAGCAAAGTGTTCACAGAAAATCCAGGATACCAAGTGAAATTTTATTCCTTTTAACAGCCCAGTACGTTAGTTTTGAGACAATTTTAATTTAATGGCCTTCATCCCTCTGTATATCTGTGAAATTCAACATTATGTTGGTTCTGGACAATGCAGCCAAAGTTCTGTTGGCTTATTAGCAGAGAGAGGACAAAAGGGGAACTCCCTTAGCAGGAGGAGGATCTTGAAGTAGGTCAGGTCTTCCTGGAGAGATATGTATACACACAATGACTGTCACTTCACTGTTCTTCACATGAGGCCTTTGTAGCAATATAAGTTTTCCCT
>NW_009916748.1:0-19412 GCF_000696875.1 Nestor notabilis | reverse complement strand
TCCCTACAATTGCAGGTCACCTCAATGCAGCCTGTCCCTTTCCAGATGAAGCCCCATCTGAATTGCCTCTTCCTGCCACTGGAGGAAGAAACACTATGTTGCATCTAGGGTTCATCATGACTCAGGGAAGAAGAGTAGTACTTTAGCAATCTATCAGAACACATACATCAATGGTAGCTTCTCACCTTCATTCAGCATCTCAGCCTCACCATCCAGGCAAATATGATTTTCATCCACAGAAGAAGGTTTCAAAGTGTAAACAAGGAACAATCCAATCCTTGCAGAGAAAGAGGGAAGCAATTTTGGTCAGCAGAAAGGCAAACATTCATTTAATTACTTTGAGATTACATGCAAATATCGGTACTCATTAACAATGATTGTTAGTAACAACCATTGGAAATTCTGATCACTGTAGAAATAGAATTGAAATAGGAATGCAAAAGTTCATACTCTAGGAAGCAAATAAAAAGGACATTATCTACAAATGCAAGTAACAGCTATTTTACTAGGGAAACATTTTTACCTATTTCTTGATTTTAAAGATATTTCACTATGAGGAAAGGAATATTGAGTTTAGCACTCTGTTCACACAAAAGACGCTGAATTGCCCGTGACATTCAGATACCACTGCTGTCATCACTTGGTTTCCAAGCACATAAAGAAGAGCAGAGAAATCTCAGCAGATACTCAGGGAGGAATGGCAATCTATTTTCACCTGTAGTTTGCTTCAACACATTACCTAAGGTAAGGTTCTAAGGATGGATAATGTGACATACACATTTATTGGAAGTGCATAACTCCTCAGGCCCACAAGAAGGACATTTCTTAAGGGACAGAACACAACTTGTTCTGCATGCATTAGGTGTGTCCACATCCACTAGATGTGTCAAAAGTCTGGGATCAGCAGAAACCCCGGCACCTTTCAGTGATGCTGAAAACGTGCTATAGTCTCTGCTGTCCTGGAGCTGAAAGGATAGGGACTGTCTTCATCCCCTTGCTCAGCACTCTTAGGCCTGACACCCAATCAAATTACCATGGAATAACAAATCATGATCTTTTACGCAAAATGCTCATTCACACACCTTACTACATGGCAAATTTGATATACTAAATCCACTATTCACACCTGTATGAAAAAAGAATAGGTTAACTCATGCAAGCCCAGGATAGGAACATGCATACAGGTAATTCCACAAAACAGCCGGCAGGCAGTAAGTTTACATTTTAGCTTACTCCACAGAAACTACTTGAGGTGCTTATACTCTTCAATAGAGCTAAAGGCTGACTGCAGAGACCACAGGTTTGACATGCAATTCTGTTTCTATGGTTTATTTGGACAAAGCACTTTAAAAACAGAGCTGTCATTTCTGCAGTGCATTTCCCTGGAGTTAGGTGGCTGCAGACAGCATTGTGTGGATCTTCCTCAGTTCATAGGCTACAGGCTGATGCAACTAGACTAGGAATATAAAATGGAACAGCATTTACATTCCATGGGAATGCAACCAAGGATTTAAAGAAATCCTAAGTAACATATCTTAACAGACTGAAATTCAAGAACAAAAATGATAGTTACTGGGATATAAGCCAAACCAAGAGGATTAGGTACATAAGTGACTGTGGCCAAGTTGCAATAATACAGAGATTGCAATACTTTCAAGGCAGGCTCTAGTGAAATCAAAGTACAGACTTCGACCAATTCCAGTCATAGCAGCAGAATCATTTGTACCATAACTGTAATGATCATCACCCAAGCCATCTTCACACAAATGTAAGGTTGGACTGAACGCTGTTTTGAAGGCGTGAAAGAGGGTTTCATCTGTGGGGATCCTTCAGTTGCCAAAGATATGGGTGCTCCTACCAAAGATAAGGTGAAGGAAGTTCTACTATAGAGTGCTCCAAAACTGGCAGAGGTATAGCTCATCCGCAAACTGAGAAAAAGCTATAGACTTGAAAGTTACCTAAGAACATCCCTCATGTTAAAGTATCCTTGCAGCAGATGGGAGAGAATAGTGCAGGCCACAGTAATCCTGGAGTTACTGATTTCAGGATCACTGAAGAGGAAAATGAGCTTGGGCACCATTTGCACCTGGTAGGCAACTGCAGCATTCTGACATCCATCTCTGTAAAAAAGCAGAGTGACTATTAAAAGCTTTTACTGGAAAGAAACAAATTTGCTGGGTTTCAGCTAAAAGGATTCTCAGGTTGCTCTGACACTTTGCATCTTTGGCTTCTAATGTTGCCTTGGCAACATTTCTAACACTGTCAGACAAATTGAATATGTGTCAGCGATGGAGATCTGAAGACTTCTTTGTGTGTTCTCTACCCTTCCCATTTATCTTCTCTCCTAGAAACTGCTGCATTTCAGTGAGTTCAAAGAAAACACCCTTACTGTATTTTCAAGCAATGAGTTGGTGGTAATAAACACTGTTCTCTAAACCTCAGCAAGGGACACCAGACAGCTCCGTATAAAGCTTTCTGGTACCAAAAAGAAGGAATCTAGTATCCTGCTCTACTCAGCCCCTCTGCCATGCAATCTCTCTTCAGATACAGTTAACTCCAGATGATTAAAAAAGTATAGTTTTAACAACTCTTTCTGGGTTGTGTTTTGGATTTAAACACACCTTCAATTATATTTTTATTTTAATTGTTTCACACTCAGTCCAAGCACTTAGATTTCCCCTCCCCAGCAGACATTTAAACTTTCACTGTATAGCAGGGTTCCATGTGAACCAGGTTATGAGGTAACTTTTCCCAATCTGACCCCACAGCCATCTCAGGGGCTTATCAGATCACTAACTCCAGCATTGAAAGAGTGGTGTAAGAATGATTCGCTCCCAGAGTTCACTGATTCCAAGTAGGACCCTTAATATCCATCTCACAGTTCCAGCTTCGGGTTACAGATGAGCTTTTCCCACGTTTCTGATTCAGACACTAGCTGTATATACCTGGAGGACTGCAGGATTTCCACAAGATGTGAAAAAAGAACAAGGTCAAGATTTTCTGGTGCTTTCATCCAAAGCTGAAAGACAAAGGAAAGCAGAGGTTTTACTGCTCTACTGAGCTGAAAGGACAGTACCTGTGGCAGTTACAAGTATTTCAGGGAGGATAACAACATAAACTTTCAGTTGGCAATGACAGCTTGCAGGCACTGGGAAATCCCTACCAGTGTAAGGAGTTGCTGCTTCTGAGCTAGCCCTGAGGAGCAGACCCTCAGGGTCTGCAAGAACACTCCAGAAACTGCACCAAAGGACAGTGAGAAGCCATGGTGACAGAGAACCAAAAGCTACAGCATGGAAAACCACCATGCACCACCCCATCCCAAATATTGGATCCAGAAGGTGATATAAACAAACCAAACCTCACACTATGAATCCATTAGAAAAAAATAAAAATAAAAAAAAGAATAAAAAACGCCAAACCCACAAAGTAATAGCAACAGTTTTACCTCAAAGTTGCAGAGAACATATTGGAATGCACTATAATTCTTTATGACTGAAGACTCAAAGCCAAGCTCAGCTGTGCCCACTAGGGAGAAAATTAACTGCAAAATCCTGTTGTTTAATAGCTGTGTCTTCATCTTCAATAGATAGGCCAGCAACTGAAAAATAACCCACCCAAAACCCAACAAAAAATCCCAACTTCAGTATCTGCTGAGAATAAATTTGTATTTATAAACTAACATGTTACACTATTTTTTAATTCCAGACAAATGCATATAAGCATCATGAAGAAAGTGAAGATTTCAGTCCAGATGTAAAATTTTGTGTAGTAAGTAAAAGGGTAAGTTTTTGAAGGAGTTTGACAGCTCTCTAGCATTGAACAGGAGCAAAATACACACCATATATTTCTGAATGGAATTTATAAAAAGCAACATACAAGTATGATTGTAAATAACCACAGTAGGTTTTCTACACGATTCTTCATGGGTGTATTCTTAGTTGCTTGCAAATGGTGTTAGTTTGAAAAAATATGAATATCGACTTCTTCAAATGAGACATCTGTGTGAAACATTGACAGTTTCTCAACTGAGTCTATCTTGGATTATTCAATGAATTCCTGACACAGTGAGAAAAAATGTTCAGAAAACCACTACATTTTTATAGGTTAGGAGGAATAGACATTCATTTGAAAATACATAAAGACATGTTTGTTAATTGGCTGTTAAAAAGAAAAAAAAAGGTTCAGACAACCAAAGAGCATCCATTACAACATGATGATCAGTTACATGGAAAGAACACTGTATAGCATAAAGTTGAAAGAAACAGCTTCTACACAATCTGCAGACTGGCATTCACCTACATGAAAGGGTTGGGCAAGCAATATCTAAGTATTATAAATGTATTCATATGAATTAGGATCAATTTATGAACAGTTCAAAAATTGGGAAAATGGAAAGCTTATAATAAATGATTTATGAAGCCTTAATGTTAAGAGTCTCATTTGGAACCGTCTCTGTTAAAGAGTCATCTCTGTTCCACAAGACTACTTAGTCTACACAGCATAAAGTAAATGATGCTGAACTTAAACTTCACACGTGAGCCTTAACTCATGCAATATTATATATATAGTGCTTAGATACATCCAAGCTCTTCAGTTTGCACAGCTTTCCGGTTTGAAAGTGAATTTAGGAAAGACCTAATCAATGAAATCCAGACAGCACTTATTTATATCAGAACAGTTTCCAATACACAGTGAAGACTTAACCAATGGATTTCATTGTCAGTCCTACACTGGGCAGTCTTGTAAAGAGCAATCTTAGGCTGGATGAACCAAGAGGAGGGAGCAGATCTGCCTGAGAAATGGTCTTTTGTGGGAGGGTGTTGATAAAAGGTTAAGGGTGCACAACTCGCAAATCTGTTGCACTGTCTTATTTAGTTTACTAAATTATGTCAGATCAGGACACATCTGTCCTCACCTTTCCATCAGCAGATACACCATTACAGAGGTTCCCTGAGACTAAACACAGGATTTAGAGCCCTATCCTATATCCCCCTCTCAAAGATCTCCTAACTTAACTTACTAACTTAATTTATGGTTAAGTTCCAACCATAAGTGCCAAGAGCCAGGGTATGTTTGGTTTATTACCATTGATAGGTTCTGGGTAAGAGTGCAACCAGAATGAATGAACAAGAGTTATCTACCTGGTAACCATTCATGTGCCTCATCAATTTTTCACTCATTGGGCTACTGTTCAGGATGGAGCTCAGGACTTTGACAGCTGCATACATGGTGTGGTCATCACAGGCCATAGCAATGACACCCAGGAGAATGGCAGGACCTCCAATAAAGTTCAGGCTAGTAGCTGCCGGAGAGGACTGGAACACTCTTATCCCTAGGAAATTGCAGGGTTAATCTACCAGCAAGTTACATGGACTAAATCTGTAACTGGACAGAGAAAGGCCCAACTCTTCAAAAATATGAAACATTAAAACATAGTGCATTTACCATATTGGCCCACAGCAACTGACCCAATTGTCCGCAAGGAACCTGAGAGGTGTCCAGCAATATTCTTAGCTAGGAATATTGGAGTTGAACTGTCCCGAGAGTTAATCCCAATCTAAAACAGATAAAAGACATCTTAAAAAAACCCTCATATTTCTAGGGAGACAAAAAGTAACAAGCAGACACTTTAATACTTTAGCTTATTTTATTGCTTTTAAACTATGAAAACTATTTTGTTTTTCCTTCAAAATTGACAGGACAAACATTCACCCACCTAGAATTTCCCACAATCCCATTTCTTTGACATGTCAGTAGGCCTGGAATTGGTAGGAATCCTTGAATAGCATGTGAAAGATCGTTTTGAAAGCATTGTGAAATCACAGACTGAAATGAATTATCATTAAGCCTGAAAACTATGGCTTCTGTTGCTGCTTCAAGAAAGGCTTTTAACATTGTGCTTACACTGTCCAATCTATTCCTCTACACAGATGAGTAGAATGGAGTTACAGAATGGGAAGAGAAGCTTGGGTGGGGGAGGGATCACTGAAGGTGCACAACTAAGACAAAGTCACAAAATTTGCTCTAGAAACTAGAAAAAGTGTGTTTAAGAAAAATGAGGGAAAGTTGTGACCTCTTTGGCTATCAGCCGGCCATCCACTTCATTGTAGAAGCTCTTTATATCTTGGACTGTAGTAAGAGATGAGCACATGGCATTGATCCCAAAAGAAATCTTTTCTTCTGCCAGCAGAGAAGTTGGATTATGATCACTGTACTGGTCCTCACCTAAAACAAGACACTATAAGCCTCTGAAGGAACTTTGCATCCTCAGCACGAGACAGAAGGAGATGAAAAATAACTGGAGTTAACCAATGTTTAGATAGGAAATTGACTTTGATTTAACTATAATCAGACAAAAACATTTGCCCTTTGCAACACAATCCATGGCATCTTGCCAGCATTAGCACCAGTAGGAGATGTGCTTTACTTGTCTCCTCTGGTCACTGGTTTGTGTAGATCCTGCAACCTCTCCCAGTACCTCAGAAAGCTCAGTAGAGTCCAGAACAAACCTTCTCTGTCCACACAATATAAACAAACTTTCTGGACAAAGAAAACATTACAGAGACCTTCCATTTTAATGGGAGCTTTCTCAGGAGGAGCAGGAGCAAAGACTCATATGGAAGAAAAAGGATAGAGGCAAAAGTCAGAGCTTCCAACTCACAACATATGGGAAGCTTCTGAAAATTACCAGTTCAGCAGTTTAATGATTGTATGAAATTCTCAAATACTTTTCTTTCAATAATTTTCTATTTCTGCTTGCACTTGGAAAAACTATGTGTATCTTTAAAAAAAAAATCTGGTATTTTTGACAATTTTATAGACTGGGAAAGCAGTTGATTTATGAAACTGTTTAATAATGCTGGTGACACAGCCTTACAGGCAAAAAGAATTAGCTTACATTCTGCATGAAGATTAACTAGAAGTAAATGTGCAAAGACTGTGTCACCTATTTGCCTTCCAGTAGATCACAGAATTATGGCTAAGCTTTTGCACAACTGCTGCTGCTTAGTGAGATACTGGGGAGATGGAACACAACACCACTGAATCAATTCAAACTGCTGTTCACAACAAGGTCTTAAATTCATTTTAAGGAATGAATCATAATATTTGGGGGTTTATGCCAACATTTTTTAAAGTAAAAATTTCCATTAGAAAAGTTTCTTTGGGTGTTTTGATAGACTAGGGAGATATTAGGTACCACCTTCTCCCTCTGCTCCTGTATCTCCCCTGCATGCCCCCAAAAAAAGAGTTGGGGGTGGGGAGAGAGAGATAATTTCACAATTATGAGATCACATCTTATATAATGCCCTGTGATTTCCCTGCATCAGGGCATTGCTGGAATCAGACAGCCACAATCCATGATTAGTACTGAAGTTCAGCTAGGAAGACCACCATGCAGAGAACAAGCATCCCAGACTTCATAAAGACTGAACACTTCAAAAATTTAGCCTTTTGACTTCTATTAGAAGTAATATTATTTTAGGGCTTTATTTTGATATTAATTTCTCTTTCAACAACCTCTTCCCAAGCTTGACTTGGAGATTTTATTGGGTTTTTTTTTTTGTCTATGTAGACAGCACTCTCTTGCTTCAGGCTGGAGCATCACCAGATGAGATTATTCTGCTTTTTTCAAACAGGAGATGACCATCCCATTTCATCCCAAGCTCTAGTACAGAGGTGAGTGGGTGAATGTACTACTTGTTGAACAAACAGTAATCAATAACTGAAATGTTTTGTCTGCCTGTTTAATAATTGAAACTCGCAGTATACTTTGGTTAAAAAGCCTCTTCATTAAATAGAATGTAACTTATTCCCCTACCCCTCTTTCCCCTGTGCTCTCTCCTACTCTGCAGACATTTGCAATTAAAGACAATGCTTCTTTTTCTCATGTGTTTTTTCTGTAACACCATAAATGCAGGACATCTCAGTTAAAGTTGCTGTTTGAAAGTTTGTCCACCAGAAATTTCAGTCTTACATCTCAAGCAAATGTTATGCTTCTTTACTCTCCATCTCTCTCTACTGCTTGATTTCTGCTTTCTTTTTCTGCCCAATTTACAGTACGTTATAAGATCCTTATGGTGTCTTACTACAGTCATGTACACCACTCAGTAACACAGAGTTCCAGGCTTTTAGAGCAAGTTTTAGGCACAGCTGGAATACTAATAGCAGATTATAAGAATAAAAAAAGCACTGCCTAACAAATACTGGTGGATGACAATTATCACATACCTTGAAGCTGTACTGCTTGGAAATTGCTACAATACTGTGGGCCGAGCTTATTAATCACCTCCATGGTTTCCACAGAGATGGCTTCTTCAAACAAGTATGTAGGGCCAAGGCGCCAGGTCAAGGACGACTTCTGTTTCCAAATTCGGGGAGTAGCTATGTAGCCATAGACATCAATAAAGGAAGAAGGTTCCATGGAAATACAGCTACCTGGTAAGGGCTGAAGATACTGCATCTGCAACAGAGGAGGAATTCACTTAGGGGACTCAATAATTTTGGGGTACCTTAAGGTCTTTTCCCTGGAAGGTACTGCCTGCCATGTCTTTCCTCAATGAAGTCTCAGACAGCTGTGCAACACAATTATCAACTACTGTTTAGAAACTGGACTTTCAGAAGTTTCACAATTGTAAGTATTTTGGAAAATTCAAGCCTACTTTTTGTTCAAAAAGCACAGTCAAAATAATTTCAAGTGTTGGCAAAGAAAAACCCTGTATTGATCCCAGACTTATTTTTCCTGTTCTAAGCTACATAACACAGACTGTGACATTCGATACAGAAAGACAAGTTACAGACCACACCTTGCACTAGGCATCCAGGGAATAAAGAGGTTTTTAAGAGTGTAGAATGTCCAAGTGCATCAGTTAGCTTCAGTGAAAGCAACACAGCTTAGGAATTCGGAACATTGATTTTTATTTTTTTTTTTAATCAAAATAAGGCTTCAGCCCCCTAAATTGAATCTCTAATTTTATTTAAATGTGGACAGCTCTAATAGCAAGTAATTTTAATATTCTGGTATAGAGAAACTATACTGTACTTCAGGGCTTAGCCCTGCTTTTAACAATTTACTGTTAGGATGACAGACTCTTAGCATTTACTGATCTCTGACTGCTGAAATGTAGAAGACAGGGCTGGTCAATATTAGGAGGCAGGACTTGATACTTAGGTGAACATATATTAGGTTTGAAGCAATGCAGTAAACCACACAAATACAGCTTTCGAAATTGTTAACAGCCTTTGTGCAATTCTAATTTCTTACATAATCTTTTCTTTACTGTACACATCAAGATGAAGACTTGCATCATGTCAGACACCCCAGCACTGGGACAATCTTTTATTTACTAAGGTTTGGTTTATTTATTATGAGCTGTTTCATCGTATGTTAAACACATTTGCTGTGAATTCTTTAATCAATTGCAATGCTTATGTCTAGTTTTATTGATGACTTTCACAGTCTCATTTGAAGGAAGGCAAATTAAATTAAATTTTCATTCTTGAAAAGGATATAGGCCCCAAAAGGTATTTAGAAGACAGATCATTTTTCTCAAGTATGGGAAAGAGAATATTTGGAATTAAACAGGTTGCTTTTACAAGGGAAGTATAAAACACAAAAGCGAGCTTTGCATGTACCGAAATTGATTTGAAATATTGGAACAAGAAGGAAGAGACAAAGGTTGAAAGTTTTAATTAATAAAAGGATTCTATTACAAAACAAAATAAACAACCATACTATACTAACCAGAGCTGCAATAGAGATAGGTTTCGTTTTCAACACTGCCAGCCTTGAGCATTCAAAATCCAAAAATCAAATCTCAGAAATAATTTCAGATTAACTTCAAAACCAGGAGCATGATAATAATGATAGTATAAAACAGGGCTTTTCTCAGTTATCCTGTAGATTATTAACCCTTCAGGTGCATTCAGATTACTTTCTTGTGATATCTCGTACAACCTGAGAAATTCGCCATTTGAGAATTGATTCCTGTGCAGTAAGATCACAAGAAATGGCACATTAGGGGAAATACTAGCTACACCAACATTTGCAATGAACTCATGAGTTGATACATTTGAAATTTACAAGTTTCTCCTAACTGGAACATTTATTTAATTTCTATTATCTTGAAAAAAAATATTATTGTTTTAATTCAAGAGCTTTCTCACGAAACAACTAACCCAAGGAACATCTATCTTCCTGAATACTTAGAGTGCCAGTGGGAAAAAAGCCACTAATTCATCAACTGATTGTTCAATGGGGGTAACAGGAAGAGGACAGTTTGAAACATACCCATGTAAGATGATTGAAATTATACCCATCTTGGGATTCTTGCAAAGAGCTGGCCAGTCACAGAAGCTTAATCCTCTGTGACCTTCTGCTTTTCCAGGCCTTTCTTCAAAAATGGAGGGTCCCTACATAAGTCATCACCTTTGCAGGTTTTAGCTTAAATCCAAAGTACTTTTGGTTCAGGATTCACTGGTCACACCTTAATGTGATGTACTTCCTGCAGCTGACAGTTTGTGAAAATCTTGTGTTTAAACTGAGATACCCTCAAAATTGCTAGTCAATTCAGAAAATTTTGGCCTAAGGGTACTACTGGATTTCATGAACATAACCCTGAGCTACCAGCAAACTAGGTAACCCCAATTCTCAGATGACTGTCAACACTCAAAATTACCCTGGTTATCTACATGCTGTGGGGGGTGAGGTAAACTAGTTCAAAGCATTAGTATAAGCTGATAATATACTTCTGAAAAGCAGCACAAATACTTGGTATAAGAAAGAAATTGCTACAATTGCTCATACCCTAGTTTGTATGCACAGAGTGGCATGTGTCATATATGTAAATCATCATGCTGCAAGTCTCAGCTTAATACTGAAACGTCATGGAGTGTGCACAGGGAGATGAGAATGAAAAGCAATGAAAGGTAAATGTCAGGCACAAGGTCTGTGCAGAGAGCCTGTACCTTTGCAGAGCCAAGCATCTGACCATTTATATAAGCTGACACAATGCAGTTCTTCTTTGCTTCCTTAGCAACTGTCACTGTGAGATGATGCCACTGGCTGGTGACCAGCAGCTTGCCACAGCCAAACTGGACTTGTCCTGGAAATGGGGAGGGATTGAGGACCTCGTCCTCAGGTTCCATGATATCTGTAACAGCAAAACCAGGGAGCAGTCAACAGAAAGTCTCTCTCACCTTCCTCTGCCTCTGGAACACAACTATCAAAGGTGACACAAAGAACACAGCTCTCTCTGTCTGTATATTGTCACTTGGTGCTATCCCATTCAACATCTTTAAAACATTCCCTAAAGGTCCATTATTAGGACCTGAGACTGCACAATTTGCAAGATCCCTCCAATATACATTATGCTATCCTGTCCTCCCAAGTAACACCTGCTGGCTGCCTCAATGCTGCAAAACTAGAGTGGACTAGGACAAATGCAACATATTCTCTAGGAGGAGAATCCCTCTGGATATTCACCAAGTTAGCTGACACAGAAAAAATCTCCCAGTGAATTTATGAGATGATAAAATTCTGTACATTAATTTGTAGTTTTTATGAAAGAGGCAAGCTGGGAGTTTTAAGATCATCCAAGGGAATCAGAGCACTCACACAGCGTCAGCTGTGCATGAAAAATCCCAGCTGTTATTCCCATTCCATTCCCAACCTCCTCTACAATGTTCAATCACATTCACATTTGAAGTACCTACTGTACTCAATAAGGAGAAAGGGGTAAATGTCTATAAGGAAAAAAAATTATCATCTGGCATGGTAGGAAACAATTAAAAGTGAGGAGAGGAAATAAGCTGTTTGATTAGGAAGCTAGATCACTCCTAAATTCCTCAGTCCTACTCTCCAGACCTGCCTACTGCCACACAGAACAGGCAAGGACAAGCTGGTTCAAGACCAGTCCCCACAACTGCACACAACCATATAACTGACATCCAAAAGTTTTCCTTAGGATATCTGTAAGTTATATCCTGCGTTGCAGGCCACAAAATAGTTTTCAATGCTTACAGCAAACTTAAAACTGAAATATGACCAAGAATTACAATCTCAACAGGCTGCCAGAATAAAACCAAAGACAAAAAAAGTCTCATTAATGTCCTGCGTACTTAGAAGAAGAGGAAATTTGTTAATGAAAAAATCCAGATAATCAGGGGACACAGCACTGCAGCTTGACTGAGAAAAGCCTTACCAAGTGACTGGAATTCTACTTCTTCTGTGGAAATGACCAAAGAAAGGTCTTGTGGGAAGAAGCTTACTGAAAAGCAAACAAATTCTTGCTCTGTTCTTGACATATGCCTTACAATCGTGAGGAAACGGAGTGGGTGACTATTGTGCACCAAACCAAACTTGCTAACGAGAAACCAGCAGGAGAGTGTCAGGCCATTTGAGGGAGGGAACATTCTGGTGCCTGTAGACAGGAAACAAGAATGTGGTAAGGGAGTGGGTTTTCCTGTTACATTAGTAAACCCTGTTACATTAACAAACTGCTTTCTGTTTCATTTGTAGCCCAAACCTTGTAAGAACCACCATTAGAATATGAAGTTTATTTTCTGTTCTGTTGTATTAGATTTCACTGTCTATCTTCAATATCATGGAGACTGCTTATATGAGCATGTGCACATGTATAAATGACCTAAAATTGACTGATGAGAATTGACTACTAGATCTCCATGCCATCAAGCTCATCAGTTGGGAAGCACTAAGCCAGAAATGAGTTTTATCAAAGTTCACAAAATTCAGGAAGCAAAAGCTACAGCCATTTCCCAGTTCACCCAATAGATTGTTTTGATGTATAGGAGAATCTCATTTCATGTTAAGTGACAGTTTCTATTCCTTCCACGGGAGACTACCCTATTACTCTAAATCTGGGTAGCTCTTACTTGTTAAGACTGCTTTCTTAGCAGCCTGATAAGTTTGTATGGCTAATGTTAAAGCTAATGCATCATACAATTAAGCTGCATCTGATACTACATTTTGGTTAGCTGAGTTATACAGCTCAGAGCTGGAGTGGAACACAGAGACAGAACTGTATTGACATACATAGTTTATTTGATGCCATTTCTTACAAATGTCGAGTGGTTTCAGGAAGCTGTAGGTGAGTCAAAGTGCTTACCAATGCCAATTCCTCCTGAGACAGATTTCTCTGCACTGGGTCCCATGACAGTAGCCAAGGTAGGGAGGTATAAACACCTACAAAAACAAGAAAGCACCTGTTCATCAGAAAGGTAAAATCCTCCATGAAGGTTACCAGTGACTTAATAGTGCAGAATCATGGCAGCAAGGCAGATCCTAAGCTATCAGCAATAAGACAATAACAAACATTTTGGCAACACTGCTGTAAGGAAGGCAGTGATAGGGCACAAGGACTGACTAAGAATGAGAAAGAAGTGATTAGTTTTTGTGTCCAGAATAAGAGCTCAAGGACTGCAGAGCAGTTAAAGAGAAAAGCAACAGCAGCAATACCCATATCCTTCAATGGACATGTCAAACTCCACAAACGATGGAGCCAAAGCAGTGTTGCGGAGCTGGAAGTTTCTAGGTGATGTCATGGAGATGAGACTCATTGCAGTCTGGAGTGCCAATGCAGATCCCCTAGGCACCGAACGAGAGCTGCTGACAGGCACGACTGTCTGAGGATCAGTTTTATTGTCCATCACGTCCTTTTCTGAACCTAGAAGATCAACATAATGCCTAACCAGATCAGTGTCTGAAATACTTTTTTCAGTCACAGGCTTCGCCCATGTTCAATTCATAACTGCAAAGAATAGCTCTGCATGGTCTTCAAATAACACATCCTCAGCAGCCTGCAGAAATCCTCAGCAATATTGTACTGATGGAATTTCAAAATGGGAGGCTGGTAGGAGAATGAGCTTACAGAACTGACAGCCATATTTTCTCCCCACACATCTTCAGGCAGCTCCAAACTTCATCTCTGGTAAAAAATAGTTCTTGACACATTGTTCCATTTTATTTCTACATAGACCATTGAATTATGCCATAACAGAATAGTTAAAACTAACATGTGGGAGGGGATCTGAAGGATAACTGCAAAGAACGTAAGACTCAAATTTGTACCATGCTGTATGTGGTGTCTCATAGGCATGAAAGTAGTTTAAGCACCAAATACTACTGCTGTAGCCTTTCACCTACAGAATATGCTAGAACAGAGAAAGGACTTGGATGGAAAATGGCCTGTATAAGCAAGACAGACTACTACGATATCCCTAGCAAAATATTACAAAAAGCAGTGCTCCTCATTCACATTTTTATTCAATTTCTACCTATAATCCACAGGGAAAACATGCTACAAGCCCAGGAGACACTCCACTTGGTTTGTGGAATGTGATAAGTATTTTTATAGATCACTTACATGTCTGATCCATCAAAGACTGAGCCTACATTATCATCTGTCTTGAGCACATGTATTATAATTTGGTCTGTGCTGATCACTAGATAAGCTCAGTGTTGATCAAGTAGCACCCAACCTGGGCACTACCCAATCTAAGACAGCCAGGCATACTCCACCTTTACTGTGACTGTCTTGGAGCAACCTACTGAACCAGCAACAGGCTGTCCAT
Source organism: Nestor notabilis (assembly GCF_000696875.1). Classification (NCBI taxonomy): domain Eukaryota; kingdom Metazoa; phylum Chordata; class Aves; order Psittaciformes; family Psittacidae; genus Nestor; species Nestor notabilis. Next base: position 4,823 of record NW_009916748.1, on the reverse strand, counting down.
TGTGTGCTTACCTTCATTCCAATCTGTGTTAGCTGAATCACTACCCTGACATGAAAGGATCTCAGCCTTTCTTCTGCTGGGCCTGGAAGGTAGTGGTGGAGAACTTCCCAACCAAAGAAATTGCCTAAAATGAAAAAAAAAAGAAAGAAAGTAAAAAAAAAATAAATTAAAAAATATAAAAAGGAAAACAAGGTATCAAGGTTTATTTTCTCCAGCAATAAGTTTGAATACTACTACTTTGGCAGGTTTTAGGTGTTTGTTTTTCCCAAAGAAATTCTGTTCCATTTTTGAGTAAAACAAATCCAGCCTTTCACTGCATATTCAATTGCATCTGCACACTGATCTCTATTAGGTACTCTTAGTTAGCATTAAAGAAAGAAGTACATCCTCAAAGTCAAAACAACAGAGGCTGAGAAACAAGACCACATATCTGTCAGATCTGAGCTAAGAGAAAGTCACTTCAAGAAACAGCTTTCCCATTTGAATAACAAGAGAGAGTAGCCCTAGTTGTTTTGCAATTACTTAATTAGTTACCATTCGTAAATAGCTTCACAACCCCTGCAGAGATGAAGCAGCAGAACATTACAGACTCATACTATCTTCAACAAGTCATTTAGGCACATATCCTGTGATTAATACATAACTAGTATTAACTGACACTTGAAAAAAAAAGCTGAGTCTTGCTGAATTAGAGCACTACACAAAGTAGCTAACTATTACACAAACTTCAAAAAAATTTGCACCACTAAAGCAAATTGTTCCCATCAGATACAATCTGATACCTTAACACATTTGGCTCAATAGCCTGTGATGCAAGCTTCTCAAACACTCTAGTGAGGGGCAGATGCAGTGGATGGCTCTCATTGCGGAAGGCATCCTGACAGCAGGTTATGATGGTGCTCAGCAAGCCAGATCCACACATCACCTGGCGACTCTTCTCTGACTTCACCAGGGACTGGATATGATCAACCACAGCACATTGGATTTCCTGTGAAAGCTGAAATGGACATAGAACTGAAATCAGTGGAATGGTGACTTATTTTTTTATCTTTGGGTGTAAAAATCTGGCCGCAAAAAAGCCTCTAAGGTCAGAGGCTTAAGTGCAACTGCATGGCTGCTCCATAAAGCTCTGCATTTGAACGGTGTGCATATATCCATCTGAGTAGCTGCTCAGCCATCCATAGTTGAGTTTTCCTGCCACAGCCCTACCTACCATCAAGGGTAGGTTATTAGGCATAAGCTCGAAGACCAAAGCAGTAACTCAGAATATATTTAACATTAAGCATGTGGATTGTCATATTGACATGATCTACTCTTTGTCCTAAAAGCACTGTTCTTAAACAAAACTCTGTCTAGCAATACCATGAAACACTTAATACACCTCTCTACATGTATTGCTGAATTGAAGTTTTACTTCATTATTGCTTCTTAATGGTCTTCAAGAAGTATCTCAATTCTAATAAATTATATTTAGAGAAAATAGGAATGGAGCCTACCCCATTGACTTAACTAGTAAAGTAACAGTGAAAAGTAAAAAGTACAACGTAAAGTAAAGTAAAAGTAACGGTGCATCATATATTTAAACACAAATCTTACAAAGATCCCTTACCCCCAAGAACTCTTTAGCTTTCTCATATGCTCTTCTAGGAAACATCTATGCAAACTTTTAAAGAAAAGGATAGCAAAGGTGGCAAACACACGCATTAGGACATTGGCATTTGATTTTATAACACGAATGAGAAGCCACTTTTCAGAATAAGCTAGCTTATTAAGTGTAAAGAGGAATTCAGCTCTTTTGCATCCAGACCAAACAAAACCAGTATAGGACAATTTCAAAGCCAACAAGCAATTTATTTTCAAAGTGTTTAGCAACCAGAAGACCCAACCACAACACTTAGACAGTAATACCAGTGCTTCCAATGTCTTTTGTAAACTCAATTACTATTTTGATATCTGAAGGGTGAGTTCTTTGGACAACATTTTCTTCTCTCTGGCTGTTCATTCCCAGTGACGGAAGTTTCACTGTGCATCTCGTTACATACAGAAATCACCCACCAGCCTAAACTGCACTATTCTTCAGAAAGGCACTTTCTGCTACAGTATATCAAAGCCTTAACTTATAACTTTTTTTATCTTTTAATTACTATTTTACTCATTTTTTGACTGGATGCAGGAAAGTATCTAGATGTATAAAACCATGAGAAAACAGAGAAGGACTCAGGTCTTGGCTAAGTGAAACTACTGTTTTAATCCAAAATAAATCCAATAAAAGCATAATGGTATAAAAAACAATTGATTGTTTTCATTAGCTTAGCAGCTTTGTCAATACCAGTATTGTCTTGTTTTGAATAAAATGTGCTGTTTTCATGGATCTTAGTTCCAGTAAAATGAGATTTCAGTGGAAATATTAATGGTGGCCAGGAACCAGGCTGTGTTTCTACATGCATGGATTGATTTCTCCTAACACATATTACTTGCACCATGAACCAGGTTGTTGAAGGTGCAGTTAGAAAGTAGTTGGGCTCACAGCTTTACTTCAGATTAAAGGCTTGAGTACAATATATCACCTAGCAATTTGCACAATCTGCTTAAGTAGTTTCCAGATTCTTCCTCCTTAGAGCCCATAATTGCAAAATTTGGTAGCTGAATTTAATTCACCATCTTCACCCATCTTCAACATGATTATGCTATGTTCAATATCAGCATGAACTCTGAGCCTTTGGTAGTGTGTGTTCACTTCAGAAGGATGCAATTCCCTTAGGTTTAAAAAGGATACAGCAGTAATTCTGTGTGCAATTGCAAAAAGCAAATTTACTTTTCAATCTCAAAGCACCTAGAATCATAGAATGATTTGGGTTGGAAGGGACCTTAAAGGTCATCTAGTTCCACCCCCTCTGCCATAGGCAGGGACACCTTCCACTAGATGAAGTAGGTCAAAGCCCTGTCCAACCTGGCCTTTAACACTGCCAGGGATGTTTAACACTAACTTTTAACACTTGAAAAGCTAGGAGACCTTCACAGAAAATTAAAATTAACTTCATATCATACCATAGAGATTTCGTTTTACAAAGAAGTAATTAAGGCACTGAAAATAGCACTTTCAAAAGGTTCCAAGCAACCCAGGATTATAAATTGTGTTTTCAAAATGAAAGGTAGAAATTCACCACGTTAAAACCCATTGTCTGTAAAAAGGTTGAGTCACTTCTGAAAATCATCTGCGCAATTTTTTTTCTTAGAATTTATAAAAAAGAAATTCATAATTTTGTCACAGCTCAAATTCCTGATGCACAGTTCTCAACTGCAAACACATTTCCATTCTATCACATTATTTTGCTGATTAACTCTCACCTACTGACCTTAAGAAACAAAACTTACTTTGCTGACAGTATGTATAACTGGCTTTTACAAAGTTACAGAATAATTTGTGTTCATGTACTCCTTGCAAGTAGACAGGGGAAAAAGCACTATGTACTGCATGAACTGTTTCTACTATTCAAAGAAACCTATAGACCTACATAGGGCCTAGTTCAATGCCCCACATAAGTTATATAATCTCAGTCAGACTTTCACATTTCCCCTTGGGGTATGGACTGTGTGTAAGAGAAGCTTCAGAGCTTTCCTCGTATGAGTATCAGGGCTACTGTTGTCTAGTAATACACTAGCAAGACTTGCCCTTTTGAAGCTAGGCAACAAAATCTCTTTGCAACATTAAAAATCCTTTTGTTAATTCTGGTGGTCTGACAGATCTCTTGCTCATCAAATTACCTTTAGTTGCAGTATTTTTTTTCTCCCCACAGTATTAGCTGAATGCAGTGTCTCCTTATTTTTCTAAGCTACTCTGCAGTGCTATAAGATGAAGTTCATCAGACTCCTGAAAGGAAGGCAGAGCTGTGTCTGTGTGCCACCTTATAACTGGTATGAGACAAAGCAGAAAATTATCTCTGCTATAGTTAGCCAGAGTTTCTTGGCAGAGCTCCTATCTCTTCAATGCAGAGTACAGTATCAAGATTTTGATGCAACTTTAGAGACACTGGCTGGTTTTTAAGAATAAATTGAATAGCGAGAGAAAACAGAACAAATAAAAGGGCAGGCTGTGGTGTTGGAAGCACAGGGAAAAAACTGCTTGGTCTGAATAAACAGCAAAAGCTTCAGAAGATGGTTGATCAATGAACAAACAAACTTCTTACTATAATATAACTTTGGAAAAGAACATACAGACAGGCTGTGCATTTTCTTAAAAAAAAAAGAAAACAAAAAACAAAAACAAAAACAAAAAGAAAGCTGTGCAGTAATCAGGCTCAGCAAAGAAATATCCCCCAGGAAAAAAGTCTGGAGCAAAGCCTACAGGAAAATGCTCAGGGAAAAGAGCTGGCGTTTGGTTACCCACACAGGCTGGAGGACCCGCTGCCAGGGTGTTTATGTTCTCCTTCCTCCTACCAGAGCTCTGGTCCATTCTCCTTTCCTTTCTCCCAGTGCCTTGGCTGCACAATCCAAGGGGAATGAAGCTCTGGCTAAATACCCAAAGAGTTTCCTTGTGCAGATAATGTAGTGCAGTAATTTAGGATATCATTGTATTAATAACAGTTACATTAGCAGTAGTATCACTAATATAAGTCTAAAGGCAGACAAGTCTCAAATGTCAGAGTCAGGCCATATCTAATTATATTAGAGACCTTTTCAGTTTAGAAAGAGTTTACATTTTTAAGAAATACAAATACTTAGCAAGAATTATGCTATTAATATCTACAGTGAGAACAACTAACTTAGGCTAAATTTAAAACAGGGATAAAGATCATGGACAATGGAATTGAGTGCACCCTCAG
>NW_009916747.1:3537-7628 GCF_000696875.1 Nestor notabilis | reverse complement strand
GTCGATGATGTCCTGCTCGCTCAGGCCCAGCGAACGCTTCAGGATGTCCCTGTTCCAGTTGATGCAGCTCTGATGGGAGGGAGGGAGGGATGGACAAAGGGATGGAGAGATGGAGGGAGGAACGGGTGGAAAGAGGAAGGGATGGACAGAGGGATAGATCGAGGAACAGAGAAGTGGAGAGAGGGAGGGATGGATGGATGGATGGGTGGACAGATGGATGGCCACAGGTGGAAAGATGGACATAGTGATGGGTGGAGGAATGGAAAGGTGGATAGAAGGATGGCGGGACAAATGGAGGGATGGGTGGACGGAGGGACAGAGGGATGGACAATAAGGAACGAGAGAATGAAGAGATGGAGGGAGGGATGGGTAGACAGAGAGAGGGAAGAATGGAAGTATGGACAGAGGGATGCAAGGACACAGATGGAGATCGGGGTGGATGGAAAGGAGCCCCCTCCTCCCCTTCCTCACCTGGACATAGCTATTGAATTTCCGGAGCCCTTCGTCAGCCAGAATCTCTGTTATGGTTGTCCTGGGCACTCCTTCCAGTCCTGCAGCACAATAACTGGGCAGGAATTCCTCCCCCAACACATTTGGGATGAGACTCTTGGCTCTGACCCAGGAGCTCCTCCCATTTCAGGGTCACTGCAGTGAGCTCAATCCCAACCCAGGACATCAAATCTGTGCAGCTTTATACTTCATTCTGCTTCATTCTGCCCCCATCCTTGCTGCTGGCAGCACTTCCCAGCCACCAGATGGGTTTGGGGGAGTTGTGCATCCACCCATCCCATTGCATTTTGCAGGAAAAGGGGAAAAATGAATCCACTGAGCCCTGTTTTCCACCTACCCTTACCATGGAACATCGCTGCCTCACCGAAGCCCTCCTCTTGCTTCTCCTTAAGGAGCTGGTAGCAGGCACTGGGGCTGGCCAGGAGCAGCCGAAAACCCTGAGGAGGGAGAAGGGACGAGATGTGGGGGGGATATAAAGGTTTCACCCCACTTCTTCCCCATCATGGGACTCGTTACCTTCCGATCGGGCGCAGGGACGAAGCTGAGGAACTCATCCACGTGGCCAACAGCGAGCCAGTCCGAGAACAGCTCCACTGGCGCCTGCACCTTCTGGGCAGTGAGGAAGTCCTTGACAGCCTTTGCCATCCTCCTGCCACCGAACCTGGGGGGCACAAGGAGGAAGGTGACATTTTGGGGGGCCCAAGGGCATGCTCTGCTTCTATCCAACCTCAAATGGTCCATAAAAACCATTCTATGGGGTTGTTTTCCACTGCTCTGACCCCCCCATCCTGCATCTCACCTGGGGAAGCTGCTGCCGATCAGGATGCGGCCCAAGGGGTATTCCTTGCCCTGCACTGTCACGGGGGGGCTCACCTCCAAATTCCCAAAGGAATCCAGGCTGGAAGTACCCTCCAGTGCTTGCCGGGCCACGTAACCAAAATCAGGGCCCTGGATGGGGGGAGAAAAGGTAGTAAAGGTTAAAAGGAAAAGGCTGCAAGCATCCAAAGTGCAGCACTCCCAAATCATCCTCTGTGCTGGCTCTTCCCTTCCCAAAAATGCCAGGAAAATTGAGATTTGTCACATTTTTTTATGGATTTGCAAAGCTTTGTGCCTTCTGGGAAGGAAGAAGGAAGGGAACATGTACCAGGATGCTCTTGACAGGGAAATCCTTCAGCCCCCTGTCACGGGGCGAGTCGAAGACGACGGGGAAGGTCTTGTGGGGAGCTTGCACGTAACCAAATTCAACTTCATCCTGGAGAAGGAAGGGATGGAGGAGATGGGAGGGAGCTGCTGCAGCGAGGCTGGGGCTGGGCATCATCCTGCACCCACCTGGATCCAGCGGTCCTGGCGGTTCTCCAGCAGCGGGCACACAGTGAGCGGGCACTTGGCTTTCTCAGCCACAGCACCCACAGCCGCCACGAAATCCTCATTGTTGTCCACACTGGGAAGAGAAATGGGATATAGGATTGATCCAACATCAGGCAGGATGCGGCCACCCACACAGCACCCACCTGCAGACAAAGACCTCCAGCGGTGCTGAGGTGTTGGGGGTCATGATCCACGGAGCCATGCGGAATACCACGGTGTCGGTGAAAATGGGAGTCTCCAGCAGCCCCTGGGTGGCAGAGGGACGGTGTTTGGGCTCTGCTCCCCCCAGCATGGCTCAACTCAACCCCACCACTGCAGGTACCTTCTCAGGGCTCTCCAGCAGCGTGACGTGGAAAGCCACCAGCCCCGAAAAGCCAACATCGGGGAAGGCGAGTCCCTCCACGTAGAAGATGCTCTCCTCCTGATGCCGGCTGGGTTTGATGGTGTAGGTGAGCTTCGAGCCCCCCAGGACGTGCTTGTACTCCTCCAGTGCAACACTGTCTGTGGGTACAACCCCTTTAAGCAGCTGAACCCCTTTTCTGCAGCGTTTCAGCTCTATTTTCTTTGCTAAACCCTTCCCAAAAAGGTGTATGTGATCCCATGGAGATTGCACAGCAGGGACCATCACCCAGTGCCTCAGATAAACCCCAGCACGGGATGTAGGTTGGATGCTGAAGAAGTGGTACCTGCTCTGCTGCAAGGATTTTGCTTGAACCCCAATAATTAGGAGTGTTTCCCCCCAAACCCCAGTGTTGGGCACTCACTGCCGCCGTAGAAAACCCCGACTTTATCAGCATCACTATAGTCCACGTGGAGGACGAGGCGGTGGCCGGTGAAGATGGTGCGGGGGCCTCGGGTGCGCAGCACCATCTGCGACATGTCCTTCAGGTCTGGAGGGGGGAAAGGGGTGTAAGAAAGGAAAATCTGGGGGGAAAAAGCAGGAAAAGGAGGTTTGTTGTGTGGGATGTGCTGGTACCAGCATAAGAGCGGATGGCGGTGTCGCTGTTATCCGGCGTCGTGGCTGCGGGATCATCGCGGTCGCAGTTCACCAGCAGGATGGCTCCGTGTCCATCAGGACCCCACGTCCACGTTGCCTGGTGAAGGAAGGGACAAAACAGGGCTGGAGGGGGTCAGTCATCACATTCCCCATTCCATGGTGGTCCTGGGGGGCTCCCACCCCGCTTTATACCTTATCCAGCAGCGTCCTGCTCACCGTCCCACCGCGGGTGGTGTCAGCATCCAGCGAGACCTCTGTGGGGAGAGGGATGCTGAGGGGGGACATCCCCACCAGCACCATGGTTTGGGGTTCCCCACACTCACTTACCCACGCAGGTGAGGTACAGCATGGCTCTGCCCACGGGCACCCCGCCGGCCTCCCCGAAATATGAAATCCTGACCTGCAACAAGGAGCGGGTGCTCAGCACGGTGCAAATTGGGGTCGCATCCTGCGGGGGCACCAGCACCCACCTTTTCATCACCCACATCCTTGCTGAGAGCATCCATGGCCAGCAGCACCTCGGCACCGGCGGCCAGGGGCCAGCGGCTCACGCTGGAGGGCAGCTTGACGCTCTGCGTGTCATGCACCACATAGAGCTTCACTCCTGGTGTTCCCTGCACGTGGAAGGTAACAGCGTCTTTGGGTGCGGATCTGGGAAGGGAAAAGCCAAGTGAGAGTCCCAAGTGGGGCATTGAGGGAATGATACAGTGTGTGAGCATCTGCAGTGATGCAAATCCTGCCACGCGCGGGAAATACCGCACGAGGTAAGGAATCCTGCAACGTGCCATGGCAACAAGTGGTGCCGAATGCAACGGATCCTGCAAAATGGGATTGCAACAAGTCCTGCAACATGCAATGGTCATAAACACAAGAGGGACGTGGAGCTGCTGGAGTGAGGCCAGAAGATGCCCCGGAGCTGCTGCGAGGGCTGGAGCAGCTCTGCTCTGGAGCCAGGCTGAGAGAGCTGGGCTGGGGCAGCTGGAGAAGAGAAGGCTCCTCAAGGGGACACCTTAGAGCAGCTCCAGTGCCTAAAGGGGCTCCAGGAAACCTGGAGAGGGGCTTTGGACAAGGGATGGAGGGACAGGCCAAGGGGAATGGCTTTAACCTGCCAGAGGGCAGATTGAGATGAGCTCTTGGGCAGAAGTTCTTCCCTGGGAGGGTGCTGAGGCGCTGGCACAGGGTGCCCAGAGAAGCTGTGGCCGGCCCCATCCCCGCC
>NW_009916747.1:0-3484 GCF_000696875.1 Nestor notabilis | reverse complement strand
GGGGTTGGAGCTGGAGGAGCTTTAAGGTCCTTTCCAACCCAAACCACTCTGGGATTCTACGGCTCTATGAAACCCTTCATATGCAGCAAATCCTGCAATGTGGAATGGCAACAAGTCATGCAAAACACAACTGTGATGAGTCCTTCAACACACAACACATCCTGCAACAGGCAATTGCTCCAAGTCCTTCAATGTGCAACAAATCCCACAGAATATGATTACAACAAATCCTGCAAAAGGCAAATGCAACAAATCCCAGCAAAGGGGATTACAGCAAATCCTGCCAGAGGCAACAAATCCCGCAGGAGCAGCAAATCCCATAATATTCATTGCACCAAACCCTGCAACATATATGGGATCTTGCAATATTCAACTACATCAAATGATGCAAAATGCACCAACAACTTCCAACGCAATTCCAACAAATCCTGCAGTTTTCCATCGCAGCAAAACCCTGGAGCTGTTTGGGGGTTGGGTTTTATGGCATTGGGCTTCCCAAATAGTCGCATTTCCATGCCCTGACCAGTTGCATCCCCTTAAGAGCAAAGCAAAGTTGCATGTCTGGGCAGGCTGCAGCTCACATGGCTCCTCCCCAGTGGAAGAGGCCACGGGCGACAGGCCAAGGAGCACAAATCCTGACCCGTGAGGAGGGAAGCATGGAAAAACCCACCCTGGGGCAGCGGGAGAGGATGGGAGGCTGTCGGCAGCGGTGGTGTGGTGGGTTTGGATGTGTTAGAGGAAAATCAAACCTCAAATTGGAGTTCAAGGAAGCTCGGGCAGGGCTTTAAGGAAACAAAAAGCAAAGCCTGTTGCTGAAAAGCGCTTGAACTTGGGCTGGGGCCAGTGAGGCAGCTGAAACACGCAGTGCCGGGAGGTTACACCCCAGCCAGCAGCTCCGCGGTGGTTTCACCCCATGTTCCCCCAAAACAGGGAAATAATTCCCTATTGCAGGAGACCCTGGGCCTGGGATGTGAAACTCAGCTTGAGGCATCACTTAAAGCTCCAGGGGGGGCTTTTTGCACCCCAAAATCAGTAAAATCAGGGTCACTGCTAAGTGGATGCATCGTGATTCCGAGCATCCCTGTCTTCCCAGAGCTTGGCATCCCCAGGGAAAAACACCCCAGGCAGCAGCATCACCCCCTCCCTGCCCTGAGCTGATTTATCAGCTTGATTAATGGGATAAAGGCAAAAATAAACCAGGTTTTAATGTGTTCCCCCCTCCCAACTTACCCGCAGACATCAAGGGAGAGCTCGGTGCCCAGCACGCAGACGGTGCTGGTGGGACGCTGGGTGGAAAGCTGGACGCGGCGCTGCTGCGCCATGCTGGCGAGCCCCCGGGGCACCCTTGGGTGCTGTAACGGGTGGCACGAGGGGATTTATAAAGCCTGGTCGCTGGGAGGAGATCAGCCAAAGCCTGGCTAAATCCCACCTCCAGGCTCTCAGCCTCCGGGCTGGATGTGAGCGATGCCCGGCCACGCTTCCCGGTGATGGAGCATGAATCAGTGTGGGGGGAAACGCACCCCAAGACACCCACGAGGGGGGGGTTGCTTTTGTAAGAACCTCGAAGGGGGGGTGTTTTTTCCCCCTCAGCACAAAGAGCCGCTGATGTGACCAACCACCCATAAACCCACGCTGTAAAATATTCAGTGTGACACAGGAGCCGAGCTGGGGCCGTGCCAGCGCCGGGCTCGGTGGGGTTTTATTTCCCTTCCTGAAGGGTTCTATTTGTCTAGCTGGGAAAAGTGCCTTTAATTCTTGGTTCAGGGAGGGTTGAAGGTGCAAGCTGGGTGCTTGCCCCATCCCCTGGGTGCTGCATGGGCCAGGGGGTGGGTATGTCACCTGCAGTGGGGACAGCGGCGGCTTTAGTCACCTTTGTTTTCATTGAAGCCTTGTCCTGGCGTGGGACGCCCTTCGCCGCTGCAGCTGTCCCCCACCAACTCCCTGCAGGGTCATGCGCTGCTGGAATTCCAGAGCACTCCTCTGGGGCAGGGAAAACTCAGCAGAGCCATAACTGCAGGGAAAAGGGGGTTAGAAATCATCTTTTGGGGCAAAAAGAGGGGTGGAAAGCGGGATGTGTGACCTTTTTTAGGAGCATCTTCCCCTCCGTCTCCAGCATCACTTGTGGCGTCACAGCAGTTGGTGCAGCTGAGCTTTTACACCACAAGAAGTACTGCTTGGAAAGAAATAGCCCCCCCAAAAAAGTGGTTTTAGCCCCATAATAGCCCCCTGGCGTTGCACAGGGCTAAGTGATGCCCCGCGCAGGGGCTGGTTTCAGTTCCTGGTGCTGGTTCCTGCTGGGTGAGGGCAGAGAGGCCACGCTGGCACAGGGAAATGCTACGCTTGGGTTGCGATGAAAAGGAGAGAAAGAGCAGTCGGGGTGGCTGCAAAGGGAGAAGGTGCAAAAGGATTAGCACAAGGAGGAGTCTGCATCCTTGTCATGCTGGAGAGCTGGTCTCCTCTGCAGGAGGTGTTTTTTTGGTGGATATAGGGAATTTGGGAGGGATTCGCTACTAAACTGGGACTATGAGACCTTTTAACATCAAGATGTGGTCTCAAAACCCCAAAACATCCTCCTTGCCTGCTGACTCACATGCACCATTCTCCCAAAGTGTGAGGGGATGAAGGCACGGACCCAGAGCATCTTCATGCAGTGAATCGCTTTATTGCCTGCTGCTCTAACTTTTTATACCATTCTATTTGTAGCCTATCATGTTTAGTTCCTGACTTATAGTTTGGTTTTTAACACTGCTCGCTTTCTCACAACCAGTCCCAGAATTGCCAGTCTCTTGTCGTTATGCTCTCTCCTCTTCAGCCAGCTGGGTTGCTGTGCTTGATTGTACTTTGTTTCTTCTTTAATTCTTTTTTCTCCAGCCAAGCAGTTACTTCCCTTTGGCAATAATCAAATAGTTTCCATTGTCTCCCACATTTCCCCATTCTTTATTTATCTGTGAATGGGCAAGGTTTGCATATAACTGTGTGACCATAACCTGATTCATACTTTGTTGGAATGATCATCGTTGAACACAAAGAAAAAGATAAGAAAGACAAAAGGTAATCATTAATACAGCAATTAGAGCTATTAAAACAAACCTTGTGATATTTGTGACCTTGATCCAAAATTCCCAAGCCATGAAAACAGACCAAAAGCATCTCACCCCTGATTTAGCTGCAAGTCTTTGTTTAGATCTTTAATTTTTGGATACTCTTACGAATCAATTCTGAGTGGTGGCTTAGATCTCATCCCATCAAAACACATCCCATCAAAATTGACCCAAAATCCCAAAGCCATGAAAACAGACCAAAAGCATCTCACCCCTGATTTAGCTGCAAGTCTTTGTTTAGATCTTTAATTTTTGGATACTCTTACGAATCAATTCTGAGTGGTGGCTTAGATCTCATCCCATCAAAACACATCCCATCAAAATCCTTGCACCCATGTTTCAATAAGACATGCAATCACGCTCTTGCTCAGCCTCTCCCATGT
>NW_009916746.1:76901-124048 GCF_000696875.1 Nestor notabilis | reverse complement strand
CCGGCTGGGCTTGAACCACGACAACCAGGCATATTTCTATCCAAATATGCTGTGTAACTTTGGCTTGGGTAAACCAGCTGAGGATGGTTGTAGCATAATTTGAGGCAGATTGTAAACCAAGCTCTACTGTAGTTTCATGGGTTTTCTAAAGCAAGGCAGGCAAAACTATAAGCAGCTGCATGGAAAAATTACCTTTGCAAAACTTTATTTTTTTTTTAATATCTTGGTAGTCTGGTCTTAATTAATATGGCTAAGACACTTCCATCATATCACTTCTGAGCAATCACTTGTGTTACATCTGTAATGTAGAATTGGACTTGTGGCTTACCCTCATCCTGAGGAGAAGCTATTTTTATTGTAAACTTTCAAAATTTTCTGTATATATGAAGAAGACTTGGTGGCCAGGGTATTTTCTTGGAATCTCTAGCAAATGGGTTGAGATGTTCTCACTGGTATGACTTTGTGGGATGGAAATATATTCTTCTAAATGAAAGAGCATTGTGGTGAAAGCTTTAGCTGATAAACAGGGTATCAGTTCTCCATCACTAGATAGGGGACTAATAAACTACTCTCAGCAACTCATAGCTGTGTTGTGTTGGATTCAGTGTTTTTGTCATTTCTGGGCCATGTCACATAGCTGTGACATGAGGCAGGGTGGTTCCTCAAATATGGGAATGGGCTCTACCTTAAGCTGCAGCTTGCTCCATGGGCCAGTGAGAGCAATGCAATAACATCTACTCAAGTCAGATTGCTCCCTTTACCAAAGGTTAAACAGCTACACTGTAGTTGCTAATGTGATAAAAAATCCCTTTATATTAGCTGCAGACTTCAACTATCCTTCCTCTTACTTTTGAGAAGCGTACTGAAAAAAAAAAAAAAAGGGATTTTTTTCAGAAATTCATATATTTTTAGACCAATTATTCTGTTAAATATTTTCTGGTGTTGCATCTTTTTTCTTTTCTTCTTTTTTTTTTTTTTTTTTTTTCCCCTCTAAAAGCACCATTTATGTTAGTTAGAGAATACTGCTGCCTACCAGAATGTGAAAATAGGTTTCATTCAATTAATGAACTGGAAACAGGAAGACATTACATAGTAAATGAGGTTTACATATGATAATGTTGGATTTGTCATGTAAAAGATTGCTTCCTTTCAGCTCCCTGAAAGGACTAAATTTTGCTTTTGTACAGATTGTACAATGCTAATAAAAAGAGAAGGCTCTATGGAAAGTATAACAATAAACTAAATCTATAATTCTAATGAGCAGAAAAAAAGACGATATTTTAATACACATGTAGATCGGAGTTAGGTAGCAGCGTCAAAAGCTAAAGGCTCAATCACAGCTTTGCAACAGACTCCACACTTAGAGCAGGGTGTATCTCCTATGCCATGAGCAATGCATGTTGGCTGGGATGTGTGTGTAGGAGGAACTGAGGTCTCACCCACTCTTTGCTCTTTTGCCCCCATTCAGTGGTAATAAGTGATGTTGAGTGACCAGAAACCAGTGAGCCCTACCCAATACTCTATGAAAGCTGTTTTCCCTGGCAGATTGAACCAAGTTGGGCAAGAATTGCCTGGTCCAAGGCAAGAAGAGACAGAGCAGTGTTGGGTTTATTTGTTATGACACTTTTTCTTCAGTGAGATATTGTATCTTTCTTAATCAAGCCAGTTAAACTAAGGTAACAAACAATAAATATTCTCCAATTTTTCAGTGTCACCACCTGTTATGATCCAGTTGTAAGACTTGTACAATTTATTTGTTTTTCTTAAACCCGATATCATAAAAAAGGGCTGTTACAGAACCCTGGTCCTTTGAGGATGAAAAACTCGAAAATAGAAGAAAATAAAATATCAAAAATATCATGAGTTTCAGATAAGTCTCACTGTTCTGTGTGTTCCAACCATCCCTTTCTAAATGTGTTGGCAATATTTCTAGATTTTTAATGTGTGTTTTAACCAGCATGGTAGCGAGATGATTTTAGTTTAACATTCATCTCCTGCTCCACAGGGGCTGTGCTCTATTTCTGTCTTTATCATTAGTCATTCTCTTTTGGTAGTTCCATCTCTGAATTTACTGTGCCTCTAACTGACTTGGAGCCACGCAGTAGCCCCTAGCACTGGGGTTGTGACATCCTGTCCTTCTTTCTCTAGAGGGAAAGAAGCTTGTGCAAGTCGTCTTCTGTATGTCTTTATATCATGGAAACTGTCTTCAAACCTGAAAACAAACATGCTAAACTTCCCTGTGAGGAAGGAAAAAAAAAAAGGTCTCTTTCTGACTTTTCTGCTGGAGGACATCGAAGGCAGTTAATCAGCATGATTGTAACAGTAGCTTTTCACCAACTGGAAGACTTAATTTTTTCTCTCCTGAAGTTTCTCTTCATTAAACTGAAAAGAACCATCTTATTCCCATGAGTCACACTTCTCCAGCTTTTACTAGTCCTGCTGTTCTCAGTTGGACTTTGTTTAATCCTTTCCAGATTATCATAGACTCATAGAATGATTTGGGTTGGAAGATTCTTTGCATCTTTTTTTAAAAATACAAGCTCAAGTCTGAACACAGCATTCGAGCTGAGGCCCCATCTTTACAAGGGTAGGAAATTACCACAGTGGTCTCATGTAAGATGCTCTTGTTAATAAATCCCCAAAACCACCTTTTCTGGAGCAGTTTTATTCCTTTGTTTGATCCTCAGCTTGTAGGCCACGATAACTTTGAAACTCTTCTCTGTAATACAGCTCCTTTACTGGCAATTTCCCATTTGCATTCAGTTTCTCCTCTGTAAGTGTAACACTTTACACTTGGCTTTATTGAATTTCATCTTAATTTCAGACCATCACTCCAAACTGTTAATATCTTCTTGGATTTTGATCCAGACCTCCCAAGGGTTCCCACCATCCCAGCTCCTCAGCACTGTAAATTTTATAAATGTAATCTCTTTTCCCTTTAACTGAGTCATTATGAAAATATTGAGCACAGCTGGAGGAAGGACAGATCCCTGAGGAATCTCACCTGAAATTTCCTCTTGGTATGGCAGTGAACCATTGATAACTCCTTGAAAGCAGATTTTCAGCCAATTGTTCTCTCCACCTTATGGTATTTTTAGCTAGTTTCAGTCCATATTTTCTTAGCTTTATTATAAGAATGTCATGTGAAACAGTATCCGAAAGCTTCCTAATAACAAGATGAATCTTTTCAACTGCATCTCACTTATCCACAAGGCTAGTTATCCTGTCAAAGAGGGACACTGAATTGGAGAACTCTGTGCATGAGACTTTTTTGGGTTTAATTTTTTTGAAATCAAGCCATTTGAGGGTCATTGCATATGACCCCTCCAATATTAGGTACATTTTTCAGAAATAACAAATATGCTGTTTTTTTTCTAGACTACCACTGTAAAACAGATTGTTGTTTTTTTCTTTTTCTTTTTTCTTTTTCTTTTTTTTTTTTTTTAAATAATCTGGTGATGTGAGATTAAGAATAACACTTTGAAAGCCAAAAGCCATTATCTGACTGTTACCAAGGACAAAAATTAGGGTGGGAGCAACAAGCCTTCCTCCATAATAGTGTTTTCTCCGTTTCAAGCTGATCAGTAGGAAGTGGATTTAGAAGTGCTTTAAATTATTTCACATCATTTACTGGTAATCTAACCAGCGTGTACTGCATGTACCCTAAGTGCTGATTTTAAAAAGCATAAGAGGAAGAGCAAAAGAACTTTTTATTCTAAGTCATTCTGTAATTTACACATTTTTGTATCAACCCACTTACTAGTGCCATACATAAGTGTTTCCTCTGAACAGATTTAATTTTTAATTTTCCTGAATCAGTGTTAACCAGGAAAAAGGTAATTGTTGTCAAGAGTATTCAAACTGTCAGAATATCATTCAATCTAAAAGCTGTTAGAATCTGTGCAAAAGTAATTACTGAAACTCTATTCAACTGTAATAATAACCTGCCACTGATGACAGCAATTACTGGGGAAAGTGTAATAGAAATCAAAGGCGCATTTTTCTCTGACAAGTACATTTCTAACTAAGGTTTACATTGGTTGAATAGTGTTGACAATGATGATGTGCTGTATCACTCTTAATCACGGTTGGCATGATGTTACAGTTTGAACTGCTCACTGTTAGAGGGGGACTAATTGCGTGTTTCATTTGACACTGTCCATGCTTTCTGTACATAGGAATATATATTATAGATGAGCAGAGTTTAAGTGTTGTGCCTCATTGCCTGACTCACATCCTTTTTAAGTGTAGGTTATAAGTACTTTTGCATTTAACATAAAGGCTCCAATTAGAATCGGGACGAACCAGTTAGGTCAACTTCTAATATGTACAAAACACAGTGGGATGGGAAGGAGCATGGTGACGAAAGTAAGGCCACCTTCTGCTCCCTGGCTAATGAAGGTCATGCGAAGGTCCTGCTCCTGGACTTACCTTCCTAGAAGGTACAGCTGCCTTACCAAACAGGCTTGAGACAACGGGTTTTTTGGTGTTTCGAGTTAGTAAGAAGTCACCTAAGCAAGCAGTTTGTTGTTGTTATTGTCACATCTAAGTGTCAGTGCTTTCCTTCAGCTCACATAAAAACCAAGACATTAGCATGCACAAGGTGCCAGTAGGAATAACTTTTCTGGCTTTGGTGGGCTTGTGTTAGGAGAAGATCTGGCTGCATGCATTGTTTGGAGAGGGAGAAAGAAAGGACATAACTTCTTGACAGCACTTATTTCTCTGTTGATTAATTTTTCCCACCTTTTCAGCAACATAGAATCATAAAACTGTTTTGGTTAGAAGGAACACTAAAGATCACCTAGGTGCAACCCCCCTGCCACTGGCAGGAACACTTTCCAGTAGAAAAGGTTGCTTAAAGCCCTGTTCAACCTGGCTGTGAGCACTTCCAGGATGAACATAGCTTCTCTGGACAATCTGTGCCAGTGTCTTACTCCTACTTCCTTTTATCTAGTCTAAATCTATCCTCTTTCAGTTTAAAGCCTTTTTTTTTTTTTTGTGCTTCCTTTGGGTTCATCAGGATAAATTTAAGGATTGACCACGTGCAGGAGATGATGTGCAGCTCTGGAGCAAAGACAGTGAGAGCAATTTCAGAACATACCAGTGGTCAGGATTTCATGCAAGAAATTGGGTCCATTGATTTTTATAGAGTGGCAGAAATTAAGATAACTGGGTGACATTGTGCAGCTAATCACATTTCTCTTGTAAGGGCTGTTCTGTCCTTCATATACTTCCACAGTCCATAAGCTCATGTTCACTACGGAGACTGAAAATCATTATTATTTCATGGCAGCACCAGCCATCTCTGTCACTGAGACTCAGCAGGAGAAATGAGTGTAGAGTTCACAAGTAGAGTAGGGTAGAATTCAGGTGCAGAGTAGGGAGACACAGAAGTAAACAGTCTTTCCAAGGCTACCAAATAGACTATATCCATGAAAGTTAATCCAAACTGCATGTGGAACGTTCTTCACGCTTCCAAGATGCTTTCTGTAATGGCTTTTAGGTGATGTCACATTGTGACAGAATCGTTGACTGACCCTGTAATCCAAGAATTATATTTCTGAGCTTTTACAAACCACTTGCACATGCTTAAATGTGTGCGTAGTTCCAGTAGACCCTTAGAATGATCTTGTGGACTTAAACACGTGCCTAATTGTTCATCGAATTGGGGTCTTGCTTGGCTCTAGATAGGAGACTGCCAGGAGGAGTTCATTGTATCGTTCTACTTATTGCACTAATTGCCTGTTTATGTTTTCTGACAGCCAACGCTACCCAATAATTTTTATAAACAGAGGCTTTTTCAGAAAATCTACTAAATGAAAACCACAGCTTTTAAAACCAAAAATGATTCTAAAGGAAACTTGATGTTTCCCCTCTGATTTTTTCCTGCCAGTGTTTAACAGTTGCATCAGATTGGGTCCCTGGTGTTCTGTTAACATGTGGCTCTCTTTTATTATAACATAACAATAATGTAATTCGACTGAAAACATGTGCTAAAACACTCTTAGATTTTGTGCACACCTTATTAATTATACTAACTGCAAAATGATGGGGTCTTTGACAATCGTTTCTATAAACTCTTTGGGTTTCTAAAATGATGGACTACCTGAATGAAGGTAGTGCTTTTCTGGTTTATTGAATGGCTGCAGGCAGACGTTTGTGTAACTAGGCGATACGTATATTTATGTACACCATGCTGATGAGCAGTTGCACTTCATTCCTTAGTTGAAATAAAAGAAGTGAAAGTGACTAAAAACAAAACCACACCAGGACCTCCTCTCTGATTGGAGGTTTCTACCGAAGAATAACATGAGCTATATCTGAAAAACATGAGGAAATGGTCTGTGCAAACTCTGTGCTCAGCATTGATCTTTGCTAATTACAGATGCTGGGTGTTTTTCTTAGGTGCAACCACAGCAAGGTGGCACAGGCACTTTGCCTTGCGCAGCATTTCCATATGGCTCTTTCCATCGGATGAAAGCCCCATGGGCAGAGCAATGCCTCTGCAATTGTCACCCCACAGGTGACACTGCTGGTGAAACCATCAGTCACCCTTTTCACAATGTGATAAGGGACACCATAGTTTGAAAAGCTTATTCCTTACAGGCTTCATGCAAACTCTGAGTTTGTGTGCTTGTGCAGTTTGCACTTGCATGTCCGGCTGGAGAGATTAGGCAGGTATCTTTGTGACTTGCAGGTGCAAATGTGTGAACTACATCTATAATACAACTTCTCCCACTATAGTCATGCAAATTTGGGAATTTAGAGATAGTATTACTGATGGTTTTCTGTCTATGTGTTTCCCTTTACAATGCTACACTTGCTGACAGCATGTAGGAAATAAAGTGCTTAGAAGTGGTTAGTCAGGTCTTCCCCAGATTAGGACTTTGGCTTAAGAAGAAAGAGCCAACTACTTGTTTTCTCTTTTTCCACATCCTTAAAGGTTTATATTTAAAAGCTTTTATCTGAAAACCTGAAAGCCATATTTTATTTTACTTTTTAAAAGCAAGAGCTGAGGTTTACAGAGATCATATAGACAATCCATTGTCTCAGGAGACCTGAGACTTTAAGAAAAATAAAACTAATTACAACATTCTGATAAAATTATCAAGTCTGGCAATCAGTGTGCTTGCTAGAAAATTGTAAAGAGCAATTATAAGGCTCTGTTGAAAATGGCAGATGCAAGAGACTAGGTTTTAGTCCCAAATATTTTTCACTCTTTTTTTTTTTTGGTTGGTTTTTTTTTTTTTATTTGGGTTTGGTTTTTTTACATGTGTTTGTTTTGTTTGTTTTGGTTTTTAATATTTATTTCATCTGATAGTTACTATGAGAAGCTTTGCTACTTGCTGAATTCATTAATACCAGTTGAAGCTGTGCAACTGACTCTTGTTCCAGGTGTGTCAAATTGAACTGTGTTTACTACTTGTTACTGAACTCTTTTACCTAAGCAGAGGCCCAAAGCTGCTATCAATGGTATTTGTTCACTGATGTCTAATAATACTATGCTACTGTACACGAGCTCAAAATCTGCTCAAAATCAGAGAGCAGTCGTGGGATTTGTTATTGGAAGTCATCTTCTCCAAAGGCTTCTCTCACTACAGGAGGAAACTGAAGAGGAATCAAAAAACAACCTTAAAAAAACAGTTGATTGGGGTGAAAGTGCCTATTGTATGCTTAGGCTTCTGGAAACCTAGAGCAAACTATAACCAATGGAAATAAGATGCCCTTTGACTGTAAATCAGTTTAATAGCTACATCCCATTTTCTCCTCCTAAATATTGCAGCCACACTACAGAGCTGAGATAGTCCTAGAGATTTAATATTTCTTTCTATAGAGATACTTCATCACTGATATTTTTGCTTTTATAACAAGATCACATTTAGTCAAATTGAACACCTAAAAAGCAGGATACCTGATTTAAAGATCACCATCTTATCCTGCTGTGACCACCTCAAACAGACAAACATTGAGAAGATGGCATCCAGGCCAGGGATGAGACTTCAGTGAGTGGCAGACAGGACAACATCTGCCTCACATATATCTACTTGCCTACATAATCGTGCACAGCTTTCTATTGTTCCAGGAGTTACTCGAGCATATAATAGTTTCAGTGAGTTCAAACCTCCTGTTTGAGATGGGGTTTCAGGGAATTGTTTTCTGCCTTAGCATGGATTAGATTTTTATTTTTACCACCCCTGTCAGACCCAAGGAATCACATGGACAGAGTGTGGAAGGAAATAATGGATTGTAACTGCTGCCTACACAGCTGTATTACAACCTTTAAAACAGGAAACAGAAATATTACCTGAAATATACTCGTGACACCTGCTTAGTAAACCTCTGCCTGCTAGTGAGAAATAACCCTCTGGCCCCAGACACCTCTTTTGCCACGCACAGATTCTGCATCTGCAGGTGGAACTTCAACCTGGTGCAATTGAACTCATGTTGCAGAGCCAGGACTTCATCCAGGGAATGGCAACCCTGGATGTAATGTGTTCCCAGGAGTTTTACCTGGCAATTTGGTTTGCAGATTCATAATGATGGTTCAGGGAATCTATTCAATTTTGCTGGAATCACATAATGAGTCATGGGTGGTGATGCTGGATCTTAAGGGATTCCTGTCTCCCGAGCCCTGTGCCATGTCTCCTGGATCTTGTGCAATTTTTGTCAGAATTTAATGAGGAAAAAATATTTAAGATAATATATTAAATGTTTCTCGGCCTATGTTGCAGTAAATATTTTTAATTTAATTACACAAATGACTGACTCCTATGAAACAGGAATGGGAGCACGGTATGCGTGCCAGCTGAGGCAATACCCAGTCGGGTTAGTCGATGCCATCCTCCCTGCCAGTGGCTGCCCCTGATAGCTTGCTGATCAAGTGTTGTATGCTCCAGCTCCTAATTCCTCTCAGCCAGGTTGATTTAAAGGGTTTGATTTACCAGTCCCAACTATCTCAGCTGATTTTTTTTTTCCCTTTTTCCTGCCTGAAGAGAATTAAAGTGCTCATTTGAACTGCTTTGCCAACAGATCTGTTCAAAACCTCCAGCAAGTGGCTTTTAATGAGCAGCTGGGGGAGTAACTTCTTCCTGGCACAGGCTGCTCCTAAAGAGGCTATCTGTGTGTATCCTTCAGACATTTTAAGAGGCCGAACATTTTTATATCTTCCAGTAATATTCAAAGTGAATTCAGTTGGTTTAAGTCATTTGATTCCCTAAGACTATATGATGCCCACATCTGTCATTACTGCATCCTTCTGATGATCAAGGCTAGACTGTTAAACATGCTTAAGCAAGTTAGCATCGAAATCCCTTGGAGAGCAAGCAGGACAGATCTGAACACATCAGTCCTGCCTCTTACCTAGATCCCAAAATATTAAAGTAAAAATCAAGTGATTTTTAATGTAAGATTATTGTATAATTGCTACCTTAGTCAATTTTTCCTAAAGAATTTCAAACTTGATTTAGGCAATTACATCAGTTTTGCACTTAACATTAAGCATCTAAATAACCTCATCTCTCCACAGCAATAATTTAAGCAGCCGTTAAGTCATATGAACACCTTTGGTAGTTAGGTGAATGCTTAAGTGTTTTGCTCAATAGATGTCTAACATTAAACAGGTATTTATGTGCTTTGCTCCACCAGGGCCTTAAGGATATAATTTAAGTAGACGGGTGTCATCTGCTAATGACTATAATAAAAGATCAGTGAGGAAAGGTGGTGGGAAAGTGTGTCAGATGTAGTGGTGGCTATGGAGGGTGCAGGAACAGATTAGAAAATTTTCCATCTCTTCTACTTTCTTTTTTTCAAGCACATAAAAAAGGAATCTCATCCTTTTCTTCAGGTGAGTGAATGAAAGGGCTGCTTTCAAAACAGCTGCATGTAAATCTTCAATTTCTTCTTGTGCATTTGGTCACTTGAAGAAAAAATATCTGTCTGGCAGGCAGATGTGCTCTGAGAGACTTCTCTGTGCTTCCTCAGAGGGAAAACGTTTAAAAACAGAAATAACCTCGCTGAAGGCCATACGATGCATGGTGGTTTCTTAGCCATTGTTCTATCATACGACCCATCATTCTGCCTTAATACATGCACAGCAGCATGTATCCGTGTCTTAGAAATCACAAACCTGTGCTGTTTGTCTTGTGTTTTCTCCAGTGGACAGCATGCCATTATTGTCACACTCTCTGGTTATATTTAATGTGAGGAGGATACAAGTCCTTTAAAAAATGTCACTTCAGTGGTACTCTATGCATTTTTATTCCTGAATATTAAGTCCCAATTTTTATAGCCTTAGCTCAATCTGTGGCTTCATAAAACATCATAAATTGGAGCTTAGCTTTACAGGCAAGGAAGATGATTTGATAAGCATGGGATTGCCCCTACTACATCAAATAACATTTCCTCTCTTAATATCCAGAAGCACTGAGTTATGGCACTGGTTCAGTAGCCAGCCAAGATACATAAGAAGCCCTGTGCAATTAACTTCTTGCATCCTGTCTGAGGTTTGGGGTTTTTTTTTTATTCCAAGGGGAATAAATGAGAAAAGTTCTTTTAACCAGGTATTTTCTTCCAATTTTACCTCATAGTGGAATCAGCTAAGTGTAACCTCTCGTCAGCACTATCATTATCTGTAATTTACATGCAAGAAGCAACAGAAACTTTTAGGATTAAATGAATGTAAAACCAGAAACCTCTGCCTGTTCCATCATTCAGCCTTGCAAGTACAGTAGCTATGTCAGTGACTGTATTAAGAGCTATTAAAATGGCTTTGATGTATTGCTGGGTTTTGGTATGATTTTCTAGGTTTTATTATTCCTCTGACTATCATTTGCTATTTTAAATGGAATCTACTATTATGGGATACGAGCAGTCTGTCCTTCAGAGGAGACTCTGCACCAATAGCCCTTATGCTCATCTTCAGTGGCGTGTACAGGAGGACACTAACAATCCCCTGGTATTTCAGTGTCCTAGCCACCATTTATACTATTTATCATCAAAGAAGATTCTGATATTCAAGGTTGTGTGCAGGCACAGGAGCTGCATACAGAATGGCTCTGCTGTTC
This sequence comes from Nestor notabilis, assembly GCF_000696875.1. Classification (NCBI taxonomy): domain Eukaryota; kingdom Metazoa; phylum Chordata; class Aves; order Psittaciformes; family Psittacidae; genus Nestor; species Nestor notabilis. The sequence goes on along the minus strand of NW_009916746.1, from coordinate 112,985 downwards.
GGTGCTCTAGCCCAGGAGCTGTCTAGGTTTAACTCACTGCACATCTCCATCAGTGTTTACAAACCACCACTGGTCCCTTTGGCTCTGCCCTGTTACCATGTGGTATGGCTCGACAGCTGCCAAATGAAGGAGTTGGTTCTGGTCTCCCCAGATACTTTTCTTTGGTTCAGTCTTACTCTCATTAGATAAACCACCTTCCCCCATCCATGATCAGGTAAGTGCTTGCTCAGCCACAGCTGCTTGATGGGTCTGCTGTGTGAGGTTTGGCCATGTGTTTCCACAAAGACCTGCACAGAGTTTTAAGGCTAATTCAATACCTGGGTGACATGTAGTGATGAGAAAAACAACGGGATTATTGAGAAAATAATAGCATTTAATGAGCACTAAAATGTATTATTCCCTTTTTAACAGAACTGCCTAAAACCTATTGATTTTGCTACCTACAGGTTTCTAATAATAAAAAATCTAAAGCCTTACTATCATTCCCCCAAATCAGGTTTATTTCCAGCATGGCTGAATTCATAAATTCACCAGTTAGAACTGTGGGACTTGGAATCTCCTAACAAATTCTTCTTCAAGCCTAACAAAATGCATTACTCATCTCTTGCCTCCCCCCTGACTCCAATCTTGGGAGTCAGCATTGCTTAGTGAGAAAACCAAACCAAAACTACTTTGCTCTGTTCAATGTCTGGCTGCTCTTCTTTTTCCCATCTTAATGACCTCCTCCCCATGCATACTTATTTTCGTAGCTTCATTTACCAATATTCTTAGTTACATTTCTTTGACCTAAATTAATGATAATAATCTGTTTTGTCCTTGCCTATAACCCTACTATTTAATTGCTCAGGTCAAATCTAGAATGACAAGGCTCTAGAAGCAATGTCAAGGTACATCACCTGGTCCTTCAGCCACTCTTGTAGCTACATGTGTATTCATCTTAACTATGCATTTGGCTGCCTTTTTTTTTTCTTCACCACTGATAAGATGCCACAAAAAGACTTTTGGTCAAGCTTCTGGTTTTTCTTGCAGAGCAGTTATCCAGTGTATTGCTGGCAGTGCCTTTAGGGAGAAATACATAAGTTGGAAATCAAGCTTCCAAAAAAACAAATAGTACTTCTGATTAGTATCTCATATTGTTATCCTTCCTGCTTCATTTGTTTTCCAGATGGGCGAAATAAAGGTCAACAACCCTAGGGCAATGATATGATTTGAAAGAAATGTGATTTCTGAAAGGGAAATTTGCAAAAATAGGCATAACCAAGAAATGAGAAACATTTTAAGAAATCGGCAGTTCAGACTAATCTTCCACATAGTTTATCTTCATGAATTGGTGATATTTATTGCCCATGCAAATGCACTGATAATCTAGTCCTGTTCTTTTTGTGCTATTTTTAAATCATTTTTCTTTATTCAAATTTTGACGTTACTATCATCATGAACAAGGAGGTAAACGGGATCATCATGCACTTCCTTTAAAAAGAGGTATGTTGTAGGCTATTATAGCCATAGTTTCCCTGGAGGGAGAATTTGGAGCTGCTTTGTCCCCAGGATGGCTGGGAACTCCCCACCATCCATCTCCTCCTATTCACCTGCATACCTCCCCATGGGCTTGTTCTAGTACATCGTGGGAGGCATGACACCATGGGCACCTCCTGCATCCTTCGTGGCTACTCATAGATCAGGCCAGCACTGCCCATCACGTCTCTAGAAGGTCACTGAGCACCACACATCCACCGCAGGGCAAGGAGGGCTCATCCAGAGTTACGACTGGAGCATCCCTCCACTGTGGCTCAGGCACCTGGTCACCCCTGGGAACGGGGATCTCAGGAGCTGCTGCCTGGCTCCCGAGTGTGCCTCCTCCCAAAATCTGGGTCATGTCTCCCTCTAGGGGCTCGCCACGAAGATGAAACCCACCTTCCCTGGTAGAGGAGGCTTTAAACCTCTGCGAGTCTCCCTTCAGCACCGAGCCTGTGTCAGAGGAAAAAGGTGTTTGAGCTTGTAGAGGCTGTAACGTAATACAGAATACGTGCCAGTGGAAAGTATGGCTTAAGTTTTCTGTTGTTCACTTTTTCTGGCAAAAATTAAATTCCTGCCTCCTACATGGGCTATGAGGAGGATGAACTATAGGCCAGTGCAGTTTAGCTGTATGGGTGGACGTCTGAGTGGTCTTGTCTCTGCTCTGTGCAATGTCCCTAGCCTGCCCAGTGGTGATACTGCTCCTGCACCACCTGGGCAGGGCAGGGAGTGGGTGCTGGCCATACCTGGCACCCCAGACCTGTGCTGGGTGCCCATCGCCCTCCTCTGCACCATTGTTAGTCATTTTGGAGGTGGATACTGCTGTCTGCTTGGGAGAGACACTCTGGGTGCTGATCCGTGATGCTGTCTTAGTGTAGGGATGGGGACACAGACATGAGCACCCGGAGCAGAGAATGAAGAAGAAAATTGTGTGGAATATCAGGCTTTTATTTCAATGTTTTGTTGAAATGGAAACCCAGAAGTGTCTAATTGTTATGATACAGTATTTAAATATAATTCATCAATATTAATTTTGAATTTGCAGTATAATTTGACAGCTTTGTGGACTTTCTGTGTAGTGTTTTCTGTTTTTACAGTAAACAAGAGCAGAGGGAATTTTTCCCTGTTTAGTGGTCAGGCAGCCGTGATAATCGTTCTGTGCCACCATTGACCTGGTATTGATCTGAAACTCTGGGAAGAAAAGAGGCCTAATAAATAAATATAAATCAATGAATTCAATCAAAATATAAAGGGCAGTCTTCCTAGAGGCATAAGGGGGAGCAGCAGAAATTGAAAGGCACCCCATGTAATTTGAATGACTGCTGGTTTTGTGTGAGAAATCAAGTACAGCTCTCAAAGATCTCACTTTAATTAGGGGACAGAGATTCATTTCACCAACTTGAATGATCTAAAATGTAGACTAAGGCTTCCTCTACAGTCAGCTGAGAGTGGGGATGTGCCATATTCTGTGTTCATCAGCTGCAGTTCATGATCATCTGGGCAGTCAGTGCCGAAGTTTTAGATGGTCAAAGTTAGGTGTCGTTCATCTCACCCCTCTTGGTGGTTGCTTCATGGGCCTTTACAGCCACTCCCTGAGGACTAGCAAAGAACCCAGTTTACCACAGCAATTATTTACATTGAGATGATTTCCTATTGCCTGAAAGTAATTCATCTTTTTTTAAATTATGGTTGTTCAGTCAGCAGAAGTAAGGGTCTTTATAAAGCTGTAGTAGCAGTGCTGCTGACAAATAATCTAACAAGTTTTAGAAAAAGCCAAAAACAATTTGGGTACAATTATTTTTTCATTAGCTGCAGTGTAAATCAAGAATAGCTCCTGAACATTCAGCTTGCATACCAAAGACACTTAACAAGCCTTTGCGTCTTGCTGACTTCACTGATGCTGTGAAACAAGGATACATCAGATAGATGCAACCCCTACATAATAATTTCTACTTGCTAGTTTATATTAACTCTAATTGAAGAATCTAGTTATGCTCAAAATAAAGCTGAAGGATTTTGCTGATTTGGGGTCTGAGGACATTATGGCTGTACTGCAGAATGAAAGGCTTTGCTACAATACGAGCTCTTGCAGCCTAATGGTGCAGACAGACAAGTGACTATAAAAGCCTTACACTGGGGCTAGAATAAGGAAAAAATAGTCACTGATTATTACCAGAAGTGAGCCCTTTTTTGGTGTTATTGCTGAATATGCATTATTGCTATAAAAGCAAACTGCCCTTACCATGAGCTCTGCAAGATGCTGTGTTTAGGTAATGACTCTCAGGAGAGTAGACACCTGTGCATGGTGGGGCAGACAATGTGATGCAGGTGCTGGGGGAACTGTTCTCATCCCACCCTGGGTGCCACCTTCAACAGATCCATGCCAGGGAAGCAAAGCATAGCTATAGGAGAAGTTTTACCTGGCTGCTTGACTCTTCTGCCAGTCTTTCGGAAAATTGCTGAGCGTGAGTTTAGCTCTTCGGTTTTCTATTGAAAGAGAAGTGTTAGAATTAATTTTGTCCTTTTTATATATCAGCTGAAGAACGTATTAGTAGGAGATGAAAACGTCTAATGACACAGAGCTGGGAGCAGGCAGTCTGTACAGAGGGAAAGCTTGTCAGGTTAGTGACAGTGTGCTGCAGGCAGAACTTGGGCAGACAAATGTGCCTTGAAAGCAGCCCTGACAAGTGGTGAGCAGTGAGAGGCAAGGCTTTGCCAGCACATTAGGAAAGCCTGTGCGAGCAGGAAGGAGCCAGGCATTCATGTGGTCAGATCTGGAGATGTGTAAATAACAGGTAATAAATAGAAGCCAGAAAGGATAATGCTGACATCAAGTTAGAGATGGAAAATGATTTTTACCTATTTTTTTTCCTGTTACGTTTTTAGTTACAGAAATTCAGGGCCAGGTCTAATAAGAGGCTTAGTATCTAAACTGGGTTTAGTATCTCAGCTGGGCTGTCTCACTTGGTGGTGATGTTTGCATTCAGGCCAGGCAAGGACAATGCTGGGGCTCAGCGGGGTGAGGGGACCCTTGTGGTCCCTCTGACTGATCTGGGCCAAAATAAACTGCTGATTTCAATGGGAACAGGGTCTCTGTGACTTCAGAAAGGTGGCCCAAATCCAGCTGTCTCTAGTGGTGTTTTGTGGCTGCTGTGGGTGCTTTCTCAGATTTTTGCTGATTATGCTGGAGCAATATTGCAGGGAATTTATGTGCTATGGACATAAATCTCACTATATGAGCCACCTGAGAGGCAAGAAAAATGGTCTCTGTCAAGGATCTACATACAGAAATACATTAAACAACAGCTCTCTGTAGAGCAGGAGCTTCGTTTTCGAATGTAGGTTTGGGGGAATAATGAAGAATAAAATTAGTGCTTTGGTAATGCATTAAGCCTTTTGGGGGGTTTTCACTGGCAGATTTTTATAGCCTTAAAGGATAAATGGTCATGATAATAAATTTTTCTAAATTTTAAACTGATCTTCCAAAGGAAGATGCTGAAAGCTTTTCCTGCAGGGTTGTAGAGAAGGAAGAGCTGCTCACCTGGGACTTCAGACCACCATTGTAACTTCCAATTAGCAAAACATACATTAAAAGTGGCTGCCTACCAGGACAGGAGGGCTTCTGATGGCCGTGATGGATGGCTGCGCACCCCACGCAATTACTCACATTACTGCACATGGTCTTATCAGGGTTGTTTGTGAATCATTGCACAAACTTCCTCAAGCCCCAGTTATCTGTCAGAGGGGAGATGCCTTTCAGCGTTAGGCTGCATCTGTTAATTATGCTGCCTCCTCTCTCTGACCAGGACAGGGGAGGTATTTTTTCGGTGACTGAAAGCTGTCAAATGGTATTGATAAAAGGAGTTCAAAACGAAAATCAGAAAATTAAAGCATGCTCATCTCTTTCAATGAGTTAGTTATTACAAAGGGAAGCGTGATGTTATTAAAGTGTGTAAGAGCCTCTTGCCATCACATTTCTGTGGCTCTGGCTTTGTTATACATATTCTAATAAATTATTTTGTTGCTATAGCAATACTTTTCTGTGGGCCTAATCCTTTCTCATATACAGTGAAGCCCTTTGCTTTCAGTGCAATGGGACCTTTACTTTCATAAATTACCTTTCAAATTACATCCTCAGTTTACATTTGCTTTTGCTTTTCAGTGCTAATCTGGATTAAGGAATGCTTAATTTGGGCATTAAAATGGATTTGGAGTTTCTTAGTAAAGAAGTGCCAAGAGATATCATCTGTGAAACTAAAATATATACATATATCGTGCGTGTGTCTGTATCTGCAAACAGAATGGATCTTCTCATCTTATAATATCTCCTGTATGGAGAGGAAAGTGGAGGGGAAACCAGAAACATATGAGAAGAAACTCTGTATGCTCCACCCTTTCAGATTTCTGAATTGCTTTCTCACTATAACCTTTCTCAGCATCTAAAAAATCTCTTAGTCAAAATTTTTTTCCCAGCAGGAAGAGCAGGAGAGAGAATCATGGAACGGCACAAGGCAGAGGCAGTGAGCTTTGATGGGTCCCTATTGGTGGCTTTGTTCTAATCCATGATTTTTCTTCTTTTTCTCTCCTCTTTTTTTGACATCAGTTTGGGGGTTTTGTGTGTGTGTATATATGTGTATATGTGTTTTGCAGTGCTTGTGGATCAAGTATCTGCTGCACTGTGTTAAATAAAATTTATTAAATAATGTTCTATTCATTTAGGAATGGGATAATCTTTCCTTAATACCCTGAAAGAGTAATTATAATACCAGCTATGTAAAATTAGTAATCATGAAAGGTTAATAAATATAACTCAAGTTGTTGAGCAGCAAAAAGCTGCTACTGAAGACCAGCAAAAAGTTGGATTCTGATACTATAACATCAAATAAAAGCATTTAAAGCCAGCACTGAGTTCATTACAAAGGTCTAAATTTCAGCCAGGGGGTCTTGGGTTAGTGGCAAGTGGTAACTATCAACCACAACTGCCTTTTTAGGGTCACAAAGATTGGCACATGTTTGAATTCATCCCAATTTATTCATGGTTCTTCCTATAGGCAAATCCTTTCAGATGCATCAACTCTTTCAACTATTCCCATTTGAGTAACAGCTTCCAGCTCCTCCAGCCTTCCTAGCTAACAGATGCAGGTGTTTCAGCTTCTGCTGCACTTCTTTAACAGCCCTGTGTACTCCTTCCTTTGTGAATAAGGTCTCTCCTACTGTGAACTGATGCCTTCCTGTTTGAATGCTCGCAGCAACAGTGGGGTAGGATGGAAGAGGTGGGAGCAGTACAGATGAGTGAGAGCTATAGGCATAAGGAAGAAAAATTAATTTAGTTTAAGAAAGAGAAAATAGGGAGACCACAAGTTAAGGCTGGTTGGTTGTTTCCCTGAAGTCTGTTGTTTCTAACTTCCTCTGACTTTAAAGAAATATACCAGCATTTACGGATAGAGAAACAGATTCCCATAGTGGCTGCTGAGTCCACATCATTCTGTCCCAGTAGAACTGGGTCTTGGAGGTTCAGTGCACTTGAGGTATTTTCTATTTTTTAAATGCTATTATTAGTGTGCCTGAACATTTCACAGAATTTTAATTTAATTTTTTTCCCAAGATCTAGAATTTCTTTCTCTTGCCCTTTCATGAGACCCAGTTGGGATTATCCTGACCTTATTTTCTGGTAATGGGTTTTGGGTTTTTTTTTTCTTTATTGTTCACATTCACATAACATGCAATGTTAGATTACAAAATCTGTTTCAGGCTAATATACAGTTGTCCATTACTTCCCACTGAGACAGCTTTCAGTAAATCACTTCTCTGTTACTCATAACAGAGAGCTCTTCCAAAACTGAGTTATTCACATGGTAGTCCCACATGTAGTGGGACTGTGGCTTTCTCTGGAGATCTTAATTTTCCTTGGTTTCAAAACTCTATTTCTTATTTAAGGACATATGATGTTCCACTATATATGCAGAATAGAGTTTTAATATACTGTCGTAAGTATAATTGGAGGGAGCTATCTTTGACATATGTCGCAATAATTTCCCCTAAGACCCACATGACTGGCATAGACTTTGGTCAGTCTCTAGATATTTACCCTTTTTTTTTTAATCCATCAAATGATATCTGGTCTTAGTTCCTAAAATCCTAAAATGTCAAGATTTTATATAAGATTCAAAAATTGATTTAGTTTAGGGGGAAAAAAAAAGTCTAAGTGGGTATGTTGACATTCCAGAGGAAGTATTTTATTTGCATTCATTTCCCTCATTTTATCATGGCAGTTTGTCTGGCTTGCTCTTCTTGATGTTATATATACACACTGAGTGGGGGAGCTGCAGAGACTGAATTGCTTCTAAGGGTTGGAGAACAGAAGGGAGGAGGAGTCTCTGCCATGTGGTCAGATCCTGGATCTGAAATATCATAATGACCCAAAACCCTTTCTGAGTGAAAACAAACAGGTTAAGCAAGAAAACCCAAATATGCTGAGTTCATACCTAAAGTCCTTTTGTTAAATTTCTGCTTAATGTTTGCTCAGGCTCCTGTGATACCTGACCTCGTAGCCATCTCCATCAAATACCTTAATACCTTAGTGAAATTGGTGCTGTGAATTATCTTTCTAGATTAAGATTTCCAAATGTACATTTTTGGTAGATGTTTTAACAGTCTTTTTTTTCATGCTGAGTGTTACGTGTTTTGAATACTGATTTTTGTTGACCAATTCATTTTTACCATGACCATATAACCAAACTGAGATAAACATAGGTTTTTGTAGTTTACTTCCCAATGCAACAAATTAATTTTACATTTGAGTAGGAGGAAAACTAACTGAAGCTAGGAGAAATATAGATAACTATGTATCTTTGTTAGGCCACAAAAGTAAAGATATCTCACAGCTTTTTAATCACAGATTCTCAAGGTCTACATTTAATATCTGTGCTACATCATAATTGATTTCATAGCAGAGTTTATAATCAAATTTATTAATTTTCATCAGAATACAAGTGATCAATTGTTCTGGATAAATAATCATCCATCTATGCCATTGTTGAGAGAACAGCCCTAGGCTGGCTTTGGGGCATTGGAAATCTTCCAGCATCCAGAATTGTTAGATGGAGGCACTGGTACCCAGCAGCCACCCCCACTGCCATCTTGCATGTCTCTGGCTGCCGTAAGTGCAGGTAATCTCACACATCACCAGACACAGGGACATCTTCTGACAAACCGGGTGAAAACTACCCAACATAGTTGAAGTCCTCACAACACAGGGTATCTTGATCTGTTCCTCTGTTACTTCTGAGCAATGAATACATATGTATGTTGCATTATTTACTCTCTATCTGCAAAATATAGGCCAGCTTTGAAATGCAAATAAGCTTCCTCATCTACCAGCCAAAATGTGCAGTAGACTGAATCTACCACAATGTACCATTTTGTTGGTCAGACAGTTTCATTGTCACTGGTATGCCAAGCTCACTGAGATGCAGCACTTTGCTTTGGGACTTCCAATGGAAAACAGTCTCTGCTTTTCATTTGTTCTCCTTCTTCTGAAGCTTCAGGTTTCTTCCAGGTATCCTTTGCTGGTCTCCGTTTATCATGAAATCAATACATGTTTTCACAGAGCAATCCCAGTCATGTGCTGTGTCTGCTCCCTGAAGGCTCAAAGGACAATGTGCTCTCAAACACTAACAGTTTTCAGGTGGCGTGGCAATGTGTTCTGCACATGGTCTAAATTGGGGCTTTTCACACAGCCATCACATTTGCTTAGGAAGAAAGTTCCTTTCCAGAGAAGAAACACTTCATCCTTTCTAGTGCCATCTGGTAAGAATAAATGCTGTAGCAGAGAAAATCTATTGTCCCTCTATATTCAGGCAGAAGTTCACAACTTATTCCACCTGAAAACATGTCTCCTGCAATGGCTATCAAATAGATTTCCAACACATGCAGACAAGCCAGTAAGCAATATTTTGATTCCACGGTAACTTGAGCAAAGAGTAAGGGAATACGATGAAGAGGGAAGATGATCTTGCTGACAACATGAGTTTTGGAAAAAAGAGCAAATATATCCAACAGAGCAGATGAAGATAGACCATGAGAATACTAGACTTGAATGTGTACGCACATCTTTCCAGCCTCGTGGCTCAGTGATACAAGAAAAAAAATTGGCTCCCACAAATCCCTTTTTACTTCCAAAATAAATTTGTTTCTCAGTATTGTTGCATAATAAGTAGCTGTGTCATACTCCCATCCCTAAATGCTTAACATTGTAGTTGCAAATTTTGGCTATGCACTTTTAAGTAAAGTATAGACAGCCTTCTGAAGAAAATGAATTGTTATAGCCCTGTTTCCTTATCATCCTTCATCCTGGAAGGCATTCTTGGCTGAAATTCCCAAGGAATGTCACCATCTAATTGTAGTTACATATGACAGTCCTAATCTTCAATGCATGAGAGTCCAGCTATGATGCTGGGTCTCCTGCAGGTGCATGCTGCTAGTGGCAGCAGAGAGGAGCTCATCCAGCTGAGTCTGCAGAGCAGGGCCCCTGCAAAATACCAATAAGAAATGCATTTTTTCCTTGCTAGTGACATGCAGCCAAAGCAGGGTGTGGAGAAACAAACTGGGGAATGCTGCACCACTGTGCTGCAGAGCAGTTTAGTGTTAGAAATGAAAAACGCTTGCCAGTTAGAGCTAGAGAAGGAATTAAAGAATGCAGATTATTAATCCCAGTTGTTCAACCTGAATTCCTGTTAGATAATCTCTTTTCCCATGAGCTAAGATTTTTATGCTAAAACTCTTCTTCTGGAAGTGTCTGGAATATTTGTCTGTTATTTAGTTGTTCATGCTGAGCTATTGATTTTTTTTCTTGGCTCTAATCAGATGTTATTGCTTTATCTTAATTTAGTTTTACAGCTGTTTAATGAATGCTGTTCCTAAATGGAAGAAATAAAAATCCAGAGGATTTAAGGAGCTAGACAACCTCTTGGTATTTGATTTGTGGTGTATTTCAGGTAGGAGAGGGCAACTACTGCTAGGTCTCCGTCTTCGATAAGGCTACACAGCACGGCAGATGAGATCATTTATTCAGTTAAAAGTCATACTGAAGCAAAAACAACTTCCAGATGTTGCTTTAATTCTGCAGGACACTGAACTGTGAACAGTCGTTAAACTTTATCCTTTTTGCTTCCTACATTTTCAGAGAGAAAAACAAATAAAGGAAAAAAAATCAAACCATTGCTGAGAGATAATTCTGTAAGGGAAAACTCTGTACTAAATATGTTTACTGTGGGTAGGGCCAAAGAGAAAAGGAGGCAAGGTACAAGAGCAAGGCCTAGGAGTACAATTGTCGCACTGAAGATTGAGATTAATCACACATCTTGAGAAGCTTTGTGTCGGTAAAGTCAAGTGCTGGAAACCTCCCTGCAGAGAGAGATTTGTTTAACAGTTATCACTTTCCCTGTATCTGGCTCTGATTGAGACTGCAAGATTGAGATCTGTCAGCAGAAAGGTTTTGCTTTTAAAATTAATATTTACTTGCTGAAGAAGAAGGTCCTGAGTTGCAGTCCTTCCTAACCCTGCATAACTACAGTGAGAATCAAGTACGTTTTCTCCTAAAATTCTGTTTCCAGGACTACGAATTAAATCCTCCATAAAATTTTGATAAAGATCTTGAAGCTTCAACTTTAGAAAGCAGGTACTTATTAAAACTCCTCTTACTAGATGTTTAAGGCAATATTGACATCCAGTAATTAGTTTAGCCATGATAGCCTTCAATTCTTTTCTGCCAATTAGTGCTGCAATATTCATTTTTAGCTGTCATAGAAATAAACAGAGAAGATACCTTTAGATTTTCTTCTATTACTTTTTTTTTAACGTGGCTTTCTCATTTCTGTTTCATCCGTTTAATGCTGGAAGCTGTACTGAGATGTGTAAATTTGCCAATGGCCCTGACTCATACCCTGCAACACCTCTTTTTTGGGAAAAACAATTTAGCTCTGATCTACCAGACGGTACTGTCCATAAATTAGTGCATGCTCAGTTTGAGTGACTTGCTGTTGTTGCTGCTTTAATTTTTCACATGACTGTTAAATGGAAAACTAAGTGGATTTTTAACACCTCTAATTTGTATTTAACAATTAAGAACCAATAAGATTTGTTCATGTGGTTGCAACACTGTTTGGAAAAGACCCAAAACAGCCTTTTTCTATATTTTTCCTGTAAATGGTGTCATTTTATATTAGTATCGTCTCTGGTTTTGTTGAAGCAGCTTCTGTGGTTTTTTTGTTGGTTCTGTGGATTAGACTGGCTGTTATGAATTTGACAACAGTTATCAAATCTCCCCTGCAGCGGACTGACTGTCAAGGATATGATGGTCAAATGTTTCACATATTGCAATCAAACCATTTGTGTTTGGTTTGAAGAATTCCAAAAGAAAGCTGTCAGCTAAGAAATGAAGTTGAAGTAGCCTGAAGCTTTAGGAGCATGTTGATCCAATTATGATGATCCACTCATATCCTTCAGCTTTTTTTCAAAATCAATTTTCATTTTAGCTCAGGGGACAGTTTTTTTGGTAATGCAGAGAAACATCTGTAAGGGTATTTCAGATGTGTTGTTTCAGGAAATTTCTTTTTTGTGCAGAGAGCATTGAACTCTGCATGTATTTTGCAAGTGTCTTTTGTTTCCAGAATACACACACATTTGTATTATATGTAATCTGCCTGTACATATGTGCCTACACACACAAGCAATATACACTAATCTAAATATGAATTTCAAATTAGTTCATGTGTGTTCAACCCAGTTGTTTGAACCCGAGGGGGAAAAAACTAAAAACTACACAAAACCCCCAAGGGGTTAAATGGGCAGCATTCAGAGATAGATATGAACACTAAACCATGAGTGTTGTGGACCAGATTGTCAGCTGGTGTTTAACAACAAAGCTGTTTGTCATCAGCAGGGCTAAGTCCTGGAGAGATGCTGCTGCGTGTGACATGTTGACATAACAAGTCAGCGGTCAGCTATCTCCTTTCATTCCTTTAGTTGAAAAATAACGTTTGAAACTGCTCCCTATTTGTTATTCTACTGCCAGGGTGTTGTTGCTGGTGTCTTGATCCCTTTGTACCTAGTGCAGGCTGAGACTGATGCCATGGTGTGACTGATATGCTGATGCTCACCCATGCTCACCCACCTTACCTGCTTTCAATGGGTATGCAACCTTTATGAGTTAGGACAACAGAGTTGATTGAAGATGGCTGTGCTGTTCTTATCCTAGATAACATGGTGTCATCATGTTGTTTTCATATTATATAGCGAGTATTTAATAAATGTAATTAAATAAGGAGATATTCCAAGCCTTTCACCGTGGCATAATATCTAGGTTTGGGCACTGTCTTTGGGATAATGCCATGGGGCATCCTTCTTGTTCACTCAGCACAGTGAGCTCAGGGCCCCTTGCATTGTCTCATTTGGCTCATGATTTACTGAAGACCACAGAAAGCCATTCAGTAGTGTTAGAATTATTAAGGATTTTAAGATCTTTAATGAGATGTTTATAGAGAAGATAATCTTGTTGATTTTTATGCCAACATACCTAGAGCTGAAGGAAAAATTTAACCACTCTTTCAGCAGTATATTTGGTTAAATCAAGATATTAATATCAATTGGATTGCTTATTTTCTGTGGTATAACAAGCCAAGGCATGGTTGATAGTACTTAAATATCTTTGCATCTTGCAATACTGGATTTTAAGAACGATTCTGACAAATGATGGCTTTCAGCAGAAGCCAGATTTATTTTCATTGGGTTCTAAAGTCCTGGCATTTCTCAACTGATAAATCCCAAATACCCAGAAATATACTCCAAGTGCTGACTTCACCGGAATGATGCTGATTTGCACCAATTGAATTTTTCAGCCCTTTCCCTCCTATTTCATACAAAAACTTTGCACTAAGGCAGCACCAAATACTCTTATGATTTTACTAGAAACTGGAGCAGCCTCATAAAAATATTTATATGGAAAGGACAGACCAACAGGTACTGAATACCTTGCCAAGTGTTTTCATCAACTGATGATGAACTACGCAAAGATCAGAGATACCTTTCAAACCTTTTGGCCTAAAAGTACTTTATCTTGGACTTAGAGTATATCCATCAAACTATGAACTTTAAAAATGAACCAGTTAGGGTTTTTTGAGTCCTTTCACACTGTACAGTAGCCCTGCTGTTCAAAGAATTATTCAAAAATCATTTAAGGTTTTATTTAACTGTAAATATTTATTTTTCATCAAAGGAAGGAAGTCCCAGAGGTGGGCTAGGCATCCAGCTGGCAGCTTTTCAACAATATATTAATTTTTGTACGCCCTTTTCCAAGCTGTGCAGTCAGCGGGAGTCAGTAGCTGTTGAAGACAGGGTCTCCTGAAAAGACCAGGAATAAGGGCAAGTTTCTCACAGATAAACACTAGGGGCCATATTCTGCTCTCGAAGTGATTTATCCTAATTTTCTTTTCCCCCAAGCCAAAGGTTTGATTTCATTATAAAGCAAAGCAAAAGATTTTTTTTCCAGTCAAAGGATAACATTTTGTAGACTCCTGAATATATCACTATAAAATCTTTCCTTAATTTAGATATATTTTCGAAATATATTATTTTTACCATACCACAGGAATGGAAGCTAGAGTTTGGTGCTCCTCCAGGAGACACTACACCTCTGTGTTTGCAAACATGGTAACAGCACTGCACAGATGTTTCAGACAAGAATGGCCCTGCATGAACACAGAAAAAGCCCTGTCCAATCTCTAGATTCTAAACTGTACAAGAAGTAAAGCATGCAAAATTAATAGAGCTCATGATACTGAAATAAGGAAAATGCCAATCACAGTCTCCAATTGCTGATATGAAGTGTCCCAGAAACACAGGATGTGGACTAAAATCTGTGTCAGCAGTTAATGACTCACTTGTAAAATGGTGTGATTAATTATTTTTCAGTATTACTGCCTGTGGATGCTTTAACTATGGCCTGAGACAGATCTGTGTTAGCACTGCATGAAAGCAAGCTTCAATACAGGATGAAATACTGGGATGCAATTAGTGTTCTACAAGAAAACACCAAGGAAAATATTAATTATGTGCACATCATAAATATTATCTGTGTCAATTTTTTCTGTTGCTCTTCCAAGAAAGGAAAATTTTACAGAATAATTTAAAGAATCTAGTTCTACATGTGTACAATTGTTTGGATGAATGTATAAAATTGCTTGTTTGAAACTATTGGCCTCCCAACATTGAACTGGGTGAGGTGGAAAAATTCAGATCTTGACTGGCCAGTTCCCCAGCAGCCTGCTCTGGCTGGACCTGCTGTGAGCAGAGGACTGGTCTGGGGGGTTTCAGAAGGTCCATGGGGTCTTATGAAGACACCAAATGCTAATAGTTTGCTATATGCATGAATAGAGAAGGCCACATATTAGTCATATCATGCAGGGAAAAAAAAATATCTGAGATTTAAGCATAGCCTGGAGGCTTACATACAGGAAGATTTGCAAGTGAATATAAAGTCAGTATTACATAAATACAAGCTAAAGGATCAAAAGGCAGATAGCATGGTGGTGTTTTCCACAATGGTTAGGTACTCAAATGTCAGATCAGGCTTGGGAAGAAAGATGAATAATTCCGTTTAAATCATATTGGACTAGGATAGGTGTCTTGAGATCTACACAAGGACTAGAAAGACAAGGAGAGAAGAAAAAAGAGCAGAAGGATGATGTGAGGTTCAGGCAAACTCATCCTGATCCACACTGACTGCAGCTTAGGTCCAAGGCACATGCTTTGCACCAAGGCATAGAGCATCTCTGCAAACATTTTGGGGTTATTGCATTGGTGTTATCCTCTTAAAAGGAGGAGGAAGATCCTTAGTGCTGTCTTTATTCTTGACCCTTCGTGGTTTCTGCTTTGAGCATAAATCCTTTAGCAAATTCACGCGTAAATATTGTACAACTTTTACAGTTCTGTTTAGCTGTTTAAATTTCAAACCTGAGTACATGGAATAATTTTATTTATTTATTTTTCACTCTGCACTGCTGCTCAGGGGCAAATACATAAAGATGATGCATTTCAGAATCGAAGCTTTTGACTCAAAGTTTAGCAGAGTCATTAGTCATGTCACAAACACCAAGATGGGTGGAATTTGGCATAGCTGTTTAAACTTTAACAAGGGGTAAATTAAATGAACCTTTACCTAAGATATACTGCTGAAGACAGAATGCCTATGGTTATAATATGGTTGCTAATTTATCAAGCACTGTTGAGTACTCAGCTTTATATTAAAATACCAGTGTCAGCCAGGATCAATCCCTACAAATCTGCCAAGAAAGATACAACTTGGATCAAACAATAACATTTTCACTAAGGCTGCACAGACACATTTTGGCTCTGATGTGTTTTCCTGGGTGAATTACAAAAGCAGGATTTGGAGATTCTTCCGTCTCGGGAATTAAATGCTCAGAACTATTGTCTGTCAACTTGAAAAATGTTAGATCTGCATCTCTCCGCAATTGTCTTAAGTTTCTTGGAATTGAGCCCAGCTATTAGCAGGGGGTAAATAAGACAAAAATTGACAACAATGTGCATTATAAGGTGAAGTGTTGAAGGATGAGTTTTAGATGTGAACAGTTAATGGATTTCTTAGAACTGTGGTATTTGATTTAAAGCTTCCCATGTTTTTGAAGCAAGCTCACCTCAGTTGCTCTCTAAAAATTAAAAAAAATAAATATTCCTTTTGAAGTACTGCAAAAGCGTGAGGGAGTGTTTATTAAAAATATGTTTCAAACATGCAGCATTATAAGCTTGAGGTCAGCCAGATCCTGTTTGGCTGTTGGTATAGACCAACACATTAAAATGGAAATTGCTTGGTGTATCTATTATTTCCAAGTGTATTCACATTATTTCCAAACTCCTCCTTTTGCTTTCATAATATACTGTGCCCATGTGAGTACAAGGTTGTAGGTCAGACTGGGAGTGATTCTGCCTTTTCAAAGATATGATTTTACCTTATTATATCTTCTGGCTTACGTGTTTGGACAGTAAGAATCTTTCTCCTTTTCTATGTAATGAGCTGGGCTATTTATCCTACATCATCTTTACTAGGGTTGAAAAGTCCCAAGAAATAAATGATAATTTTACAACACAGACAATGAGTGAATAGCAGAGTTAAAATATGGCAAGCTTGTAAAACATCCTAGTTCAACAGGTTCATTCAGTTGTACGCGAAAACACAAATATGAATACCTTGACGCAAGCCCCAAGCAGCATGAACAAACTTATATACATATTAAAGCTCAGTTCAGCAAGATACTTCAGTCTGAGATTATTTAAATGTGCATGTAGTCCTATTAAATTCAATAGGTATATTTACATCCATGCACAGTTATGTGTGTGCCAAAATGTTTTGCTAAGCTGAGGGCTGGCAAACAAACAAAGCCTTTATTGCCTTCTCTTTATTTTACTGCTGAAGCAAATAAGTGTTTTTTCCATCTCTCTCTGAACTTCCTTTCTTAGGAAAATGTTTTCAGTGTTATTTTTCTTTAGGTTCTAGAGCTGTTGCTGGAATGGCAGCAAGTTCCCCTGATCCATGTCAAGTTCCCATGGCAATGGTCTCTCTCCAAGCAGTTGATGGAGGCTTTGAGTAGAGCCTGGTTTCATTTTGGAGCTTCAGATAGGTTTCTGCTTAGAAGAATAATTCTACAGATTCTAAAAAGAGGGTACATATAATACCTTTGAAAATTGACTTTACCCAATTGAGAAACATCACCCCCTGCCTTGTCCTGACTTTAGAAAACTATTGTTATGTCCCAGTAATCACATTTTATATCTGGAAGTTTGCTGTTTTTTTCCCATATATACAGCTGTCTCTTGATTTTCTCAAGAAGGAAAAGAGGATTGTTTTTAAACACTGTGTTTCCATGATAAAAAATATGCATTATGGCATTTGAAAGTAAACAACTTCTACATATATTTGGTTGATGGAAACCCACTGGGAGTCATGATGTGCATCAGAGAACCTTCCAAAAATTTTTTCACAATTTTAGTAAAAAACATGACTCTGAGTCTGAACATAAGCATTTGGGTTGTTCTATTTGATTGGACCATACAGCCAACACAAGATGGGCTGAACCGAAGTGACTTTGTGTCTTCTATTTTTACAAAATATCCCACGTGGGACTAAGACCTTGTAGCAATATAAACTAATAGCTTAGATTCAGTAGCTGCAATATCATTAGATCACTGGGTTATAGAAAATGTTACGTGTAAACTATTCAGAGTACACCAGCAAGTCCCAGAGAACTACAGGAGCTGACAGGTTAGGTGCAGCTTCACCAGGGTTCCTGTAAATGAGGAGTTTACAAGTTCCCATTGATCATTCCTCTTTGCAACATGTGTATGAAATAGCAATCTGAAGTTTCAGGAGTGTCATGTCTGGATGATGAGTTCATCAATTTTCTTTGGCTGCAGGTTTTCCTTCAGTGACTGGAAAGTAAATTATGGGAAGCTGCAGGAGAAAGCTGTAAATTATCAGGCTCTGCCAACTTCAATATCCTCAGCTTGATGGATCCTTGATTTGACAACAATCTGCTTGTCAGTCACTCTTGCAAAATATTAACACGCTCAATTATCAAATGTGTTAGTCAACTGTTAAATCTAATGGATAGAACAGTCATAAAGTCCAGAGACACAAAGGCTCGGTCAGATTCAGCTTCCGTTCCTGCTGCAAAGCATCTGCTGAAGCTCAGGAGCTGCTCATTGTCCTGTGACAGCAGAATTTCTTTTGGGTTTACAGTATTTTTCAGGAATATCTGGCTCTTTCTTTGAGAAAACTGGAAAGAAGAGCACAAACATAGCTCACTTTTCCCACGTGCAGTCCAAGTTTTTGCTTATGGTTAATGGGAATAGAATGTGTCTAGCTCTCCAAAATCAATCTCTCTGAAGATGCAGAAAACAGAGTATGTGCCTAAATTAAGCCCCCTAGTTTGGGTGGAAATGACGTGACCTTCAATGAAGGATATTTTATAACTAGTATATCAGGTATTAAGGTGTCTCTTAATAGCCAGTGCAAAAAAGCTTGTTTTCATCTGAAAAACCCTTTGGGAAAATGATAGCACTTCACCGTGACCTTATCTG
The DNA here is from genome assembly GCF_000696875.1 of Nestor notabilis. Taxonomy (NCBI): domain Eukaryota; kingdom Metazoa; phylum Chordata; class Aves; order Psittaciformes; family Psittacidae; genus Nestor; species Nestor notabilis. The sequence goes on along the minus strand of NW_009916746.1, from coordinate 94,316 downwards.
TCCTTCTGTACTTTTTCCCATCTGGGTCTGTGAGCAGCCATGGCAGCAATGCCTCTTACTGCCCACATATATGGCACCTGGTGGTGTGATTTGGACCTAAACCATTCTGGGAGACGGCAAAGACCGTGGGGAGTTGAGCATAGGTTTTCCCAACAATTATATGAGCAGATAAGAAAACTTTGCTCTGTTTGGAAAGGCAGGAGCCAATGGTGCATCTGGGAGAGCTGTGGGAGTGCAGGTCAGCAGGAGGGGAAGGAAATGAGGCCACAGGGAAGGGGCCATCAGTCACTATTTGGAGATAGGGAACACACAGTAAGAGTTGGAGAGAAATCCCCAGTGCAGTAAAAGTAGGTTCTCCATTCCTCCTCCTCCTCAAAAACATGAATTTGAAGAATATTTTACTGGGTATAATGGAGAGAATACCTTCTAGCATTACAGCATGAAATGAAAAAGGTATGTGGTAACAGTCCTCTGCACCTCTGCTCGTGGAGCAGCAGTAGCAAGGTGGCTTGGACATACCTGCTCACAGGAGTGCCTGTCCTTAAAAAGCACTGTTAGTTTAATTGCCCCCATTACAGATGTTATCAGCAACAAGAAGAAGAAAGGAATTGCCTGTCAGGCAGAGCAGGAACGCCAGGACAGTTGGCAACATGGACTGCTTTGCACTGCTGAATGCATAATGAAACTGCCAACCTGCACAGTAAGGAATTACACATTTAAACATAAGGCCTCTCTTCAAATAGCCCTGCAGCTTTTTTTATTATTATTATTGATATGACTATATGTAAATCCTCCTAAAATCATGTGCCTGAAGAGCTGATTAAAAGCACTGACCATTGGCCTAGAAAGCTCTGCGGCACCTCCCACCAATTCATGTTGGCAAGCTTTTTATGGATGTGGCATTGATCAATTATTACATTTAATTGCTTGTGTGGAATTTAAAAAGAAAGTGGTACCTTTAAGCATACTGGTCTGCCTCAGGAAATGATGATGAGCATTAGTCTGCCTCCTCATGCTATAAATTATGATGGGCCACTGTAGATACGGGTGTTATGTTAAATGTTAAAAACAGTCATCTGGACACAAATAAAAGTATGAGTAATAACCACATGCAAATTTATCTCCCATTTATAACATGCTAGTAAATGCTGACATTCAGAGAGAGGGGATGTGGTGCAGGAGGAGGATGCTGGGTTTTGCAATTACAGTCCCAATCCATTCTCAAAAGATTAAAGTTTTACACAGTGGTTGTTCTCAGGAAATTTGCTGAATCTTAATATTTAAGATGAAAGCATAATAAAGGATGATTATATTTATTTATTTATTTTAAGAATTGTCCGATAGGTTTGATTTACCAGTTCTTACTGAAGTAAAACTTTCCACTGATTTCAATTATCAGTAAATTGTGTTGACCTCAATAAGGGTTTTCGCAGAACTGAACCCCCCAGCATGCATGCGCTGTTCTGCACAGGAAAGTGACTGCTTGAAAATGACATCTTCTCACTCATCAGTTCTGCTTCCTGAGGGCACACCAAGCTGCTGCATCTGACTTTAATGACAAAAATGAGTTTTTGATGCTTGTTCCTTCTGCAAGACCTTCAGAGCTGGTGGAACTGGGCTGAGAGTTTGCAACAGCAGCAGAATTCGGGTAAGAACCACCCTGGTCCTAGAAGGTGGTGAGCCCCAAAGTTGTCCCCAAACCTCTCTCCCTACAGGACAATGAATCAACCATCATTTTCCCAGTGGACTAGTCCAGCTCAGGAGCTTTAAATGCTCTCTGTTTGACATCCTCCTGATTTATTGCATTTGTAAAGGTGACCTTAAATATTTTAATGGTAATAATTCTTTCAAGGGCTTGAATCAGTAAATGTGCTGTGTTCATATTTTGGCATTATATACTATAGGCAATTTAATCCATATAAGCGTTTTCAGTGATATTAACACTGTAGGCAAACTGATACTAAAGTTTAAATGTCAGAGAGAGTTTTCGTATTACATCTAGTGCAAACAAAGCATTTTTTCTCCAAGTACCGAGGCATAAAATACCAGGAGATAGTAAAGACAGAGAGTGCCAATGAATCTGAAATAAACAGGAGGTGAAATTTATAGTATTTTCAAATATGTGCCCTATCCAAGGTCTGCTGCAGCTGCACAGATCTATAAAATTAGAGATAAGAGAAAAACCTTGTAGCATTCCACAATAAATGCACCTCCACCAGAGTATCTATCTGGAGTTCTGTAACCCCTTGGAGATTTACTATTTCACCTTGGATTTATTACTGCATTCTGCTTACCCTGGATGGTATTTTGTATTTCCTCCATCGCTGAGCTCATTATTTAATGACAGGTCCCAGTTATAATCACCATGCAGGGATGTGCCATCAAACCATCGCCTACCCCTTGCTGAAGGGTGCAAACAAAGAAACCCTGGCGTGATCCCACCAGTAGTTATTCAGTGATTTTATGGGAGCTGTGGGATGAACAGATTTCTACCCTGTGGTCCTGAAGCTCTGAGTACCTTCTTGCACTCGATGGGCAGCCAAGATGCTTCCTTACTTGGGAAAAAAGCATGGACCAGATAAAAAGAGGTGTCTTTCATGGTTTCCATCTTGCAGTAGGGTGCTGTACGTTGCCCATGCCAGAGGAAGTGGTGTCCATGGCTCTGGAAAGCCACTGGCCCTGGTTAGCTGCACCCCGTGAGGATGCCTGAGCTAACCGAGTGCTCAGCAGCACTGGCTCATAAAACCTGTGACAAATGGTCAAAAAGTTTACTGTCTGTATACTTCTGCTTATGACCCCATAAACCAACAAGGATAACGTGTGTGGAAACACAGGCTGTTTGTTAGGGTGTTTTCTTGTTAAGTAACCTGACCTGCTCTGAAATCTTCTGCTGGCATCCCAGGCAAAAAACATAAAAGGTGGCTGAGCAGCCCGCCAAAAAGAGGTAAAGCAGCCCATGTGCATGCTCAGTAGGGTATATAAATAATATATCCTCAGTCCCATAGAAACACTTACCTTGACTTTAACTCCCATTTTTCATATAGGTAAATAATAAAGGTTGAAGTCAAGGTAACTGCCCATTCTGTACTTAGAAGATCTTCATGCCAATGTCCTCCTTGAACCATGGACGTCTCCCTTTCTCAGGCTTCTTGGCACAACAGCCATGTCTTACGGCTATTCCTGCTATGTCTGTCCCCTCTGCCCAGCCAGCGCTGGGCTATTCACCATCGTTGCTTCAGCCTTGGAGAGGCACTAAACTTAAAGATTTCCCCTTCTTTTTCCAGCAGGAGAATTATGCATATAAGCACAAGGAAAATGGTGATGGACAGAAGAAACCTGTTCTTACAAGAGTGCTAATGCCAGCATAGGCACCATTTGTTTTACTCCCTCAATGCAGAGGAGATGGGCTCTTCCAAACTAGATTTCCCCTTAAGGAGGAGAACATGAGCATGGAAACAACCTCTACATCCTTACAGAGCTTAACCATATTTCAGTGCAAACAGTCACAGTTTCCCAAACTGTAAGAACAGGAGTCCTTGAGCTTGGATGGGCACGGGTAGTGAGGTGGTAGCTGGATAATGAAGTTTGGGTGTGTGGTGTCAATGTTGCTTCATAATCAGCCTGCATTGTGCAGCATGTATTTTTCCCCCTTTCTTCGAGACTTTGCCAATCACTATTATGACACTCAACACAATTGTTAATCAGATTTTTTAGAAGTGGGATGAAGCTGGCAAGCTGTCTCCCTCAGAAAGAGCACAAAATGGTGTGGAGTGAATGTCAGCTCTATGGGAAAACAACTTGAGGACTCAGAAGTGAGAATTTTTGAACCATTTCTAGGAGCTATCCCAGCGGAGGATGAGTACAAAATCACAGTAGTAGAAGCACAAGTGCTGTCACGTGGAAGATGAGAGCAGAAGGGGAATGACCACTGAGAATCAAAATGTATGAGCTAAGGATGCTCCTTTCTCAAAGGATTTTGTCCTTTCTGTCAGACACAGAAGGTTTAAACCCTCTGAAAGTTTGGCATAGCTGTGGTGACCATGGCTTCTGGGTATTTTCATCACTACCACTTAGATACAGAGGGCCTCCCTACTGGACTTGGCAGCGCCCTTTTACCCCAGGGTATTTTAAAGATGCCTCAGGCAGCTTCAGGCATCTCTGCTCAAGCGGGTAAATCCTACCTCTGTTGGAATGGTGAAAAAGATCCTCAGCCACCATCCTTACCTGGCTTTTGGGCTCATAAACTGAGCCCTGCTAGATGCTTCTGAAATATTGCAGACCAGAAACAAAATGAACTGAAAACCTCATGGGTAGTAAGGAAGAAGACAACCTCTGCCAGGAGCAGTTTCTTTCATTTTCCAGAAAACTCAAACATAACTAAGATCTTCCCAACAGTGTAATTGTATCAAGGTGAACTTCTTTTGCTCCAGGCCGAAGGGCTCGTCTGGAAGAGCACTTACTTCAGGAGCCCCCGACAGCAGATGTGACCATTGCTTTTTCTGGCCATGGCACTCGATTGAGCAAGCAACCCATGCACAACTTGCAAACTGCAAACCCTCTAAAACTGATTAGAAAACGAATGTGCTCAAAAGGTAGCTACAAAGTTCAGCCTTCTGCTGAAACAGAGCCAAGATCTTTCTTTAATATTCAGGTCTCCAATCCTTATTTCAAGAAAATCAAAGTATAAAGATCAACTTGCACATTCATGTTTCTGTCTTCGTCCTGATTGCACTGAATTTTGTCGGGTCACACTCAAGTCATGGTCACAATGACAGTCAGTCTAACCTAATTTTAGTTGCTCCTCTACAAGATTATTTTAGTCAAAAGTGATTCTGTAGCTTTCTTTGACCACCTTAATCTGACAAACTGTAAATAAGGTGTTACCGTGGCTTGTTTCTCAATAGAAGATCCTATCACCATACTTAGAAACATATATACAATGGCTTGTGATAACTGCTACTACATCAACAGATGATAAACCAATAAATTAAAGTAACGGTGCATAAAATGATGAATTCTGATAGACTTAAGGCGATATAAAATAATTGGAGACTTTATTGCTATTTCCGTTTTTAATGGGATACTATGGCAGTACATTCTTGCAACAGGGGCTGGAGAGGTAAATTAATCTTTATGCATCATCATCAAGCAGTGTAAACATGGCCAAACTTAATTATGGTATAATAGATTGTTAAGTGTCTGCCCCACAGAGGTGTGATTGCTCTCAGGCAAGTGATTACAACAGAGATGACTATCAGACAAGGTCTTTTTTAAAAGGCTGGTAGCAGCTTTCGCATGCCTCTGACAGTAAATCCAACACAAAAGCTGTGCCAGGGAGGCAGCTTTCCACAGTCCCAGCTGCAGCAGAACTGTATGTGAGGGACAAACGCAAATTTACAACAGAGCGTTAATGAAACGTGGCCTGAGCTTGCAGTACTTGGCCAGTAGAAACTCATTTCTCTTCAAAAACACACTGGGAGTCATTGAAACTGCAGCCTGGGAGCAGGATGGAAGTGCTGGGCTTCCCTGGCTTATCTCCCTACACCCATTGGCAACCTGTCCTGCAGGAATGGGTAGTGCAGGCAGGAAAACTCATGGAGGGAGGTCAGTGGCCTGAAGTACTTGCATGAAAAAAGCAAAAATCTTACTTGATACATTGTCTTTTAGAAATTATAGCACATTCATGAGAGAAATGCAATGCAACATGTATTTTCTGCTTCTCCAATATTGTTTTCTGTTCCTGGCACAGATATGTGATTTTATGAGCCCATTATACCATAGCCTCTTTTTCCATGGTAGCAGTTTAATTTATACTTACATATATGAGTATATATTTATACTTACAAGACATACCCTGCGGTGATCTTGCTTCTTTAATGGACTACGTTTATTAAAGGAACACAAGGTAATAATTTATGTTTTAAATGTAGCTGCAAAATCTAGTTCAGAAATCTCACACTACAGGGTATTTGTGAGACATTTTGGGGAGCTAATTCTGAGAAAAGAATATGTTTTATTGAATAGTTTCAACCAGTCTAGATTCAATGTCTGTACAGTGTGGGAAGCAGAAAATTAAGGCCAGAAAATAACTTGTAATCTCTGGGAAATTTTAGTTATGTCTTCTTTAAAACTGATATTATAATATAAGTTTCAATGCCATGATGCTGAAAGTGGTATGAACTGGTCAGGTATGGAGTGCAGATCTTTTTCACACTGTCAAGTACGAAAAGGTGTCTTAATAACTGGAAATCAACAGCAGCATGATCTTGAATTCCTTGATTACTCTAAGCCACTTTTTGGAATTCAACATACTTGTGTTTATTTCCTGCTAATTGTGCTAAGAGTTTTCTGCTGTTAAATTGCCTCAGGAATTAGGATACGCTTTTGAGAGCAGTGGAAGGACTCCCCTGCCAGCACATCTCTGCAGAGCAAAAAACAACTCTCATTATGGAAATTATCATAGATGTTGTGTGAAAAAAGTGAAAAGATCATTTTAGAGCTATGGCAGTGGTCCACTCCAGATCACCAAAGAGGCCACTTGGACCCATCTTGATAATCAGAATAAAACAGCAACAAAGACACAAAATGTTAAAATCCCAACTTCGTACCTTGCAGAGGGGTTCTCTGTACTTTAAATTATGGTTTAATTTTTAATTCTCTTTTTAATTCTCAGAAGAGAACATCACTTTGCTCATTGTTTGCACCACCTAAAAACTAAACCTGTTTAATCCACACACATCTCAAAGTCAGATTGCACCCCAGCATCTTGCTTTTGCATTTCCACTCTTTGATAATAGCTTTTACTAGCAGCCCAGTATAAATTCTTAATTTTATCTAATTCCTCTAAATGCACAATGATTCTTCAACTGGAAAGGAAAGAGAGTAGCTCTGAATGATCCATATGTTAAAGTACTGTATTTTCATCATTTAAATGATAAACTTCCCATCAAATATCCACAAATGTACATTCATGACTCCCATCCAATGATCTATTGGCCAGAGGCACATGCATTGTTTTAATTTATTTTGGAGTAAAGGTGCTTTCCTGCCGAGTTTGAATAAGCTTACTATGTACCAAACAGATGTTCAATAAAACAGAGACTTTACTGAATATGACATTAAAGAGGATGAAGGAAGGAAAATTACAGAATGTATGGATTCCTGGTTCATCAAACAACAGGCCACAGTTTTAATCGGGGCTCTTTTATGGATGGAGCAGTAATGAAACAGAAGGATCGGGGATGTCTTGGAAGAAGGTAACATCTATGCGTTGGCTGTGGTGGAATTAACTGTGGTGTGTGACAGCGTGCAGTTTCCCCATCCGCTGCAGCAGCATGATGGCTTTTGTGGCTACTAAACTGTTCCACTTATCATGGAAAAAAATCCCGTTGCATGATCTGGGAGAATTAACAGGTCTGGAAGTGGGTACATGAAGTTTTCTTCCCACCATGTAAAATAACCAGTTTTTCTCCTGCCAGGGAAAAGTGTTTCTTAAATTGCCCAAGACTTGCATGTATTCAGACTTTTCCTGTTTGCAGAGAGGTGCTATTTAAGGAGGCATTGAGGAGAGCAGAGCCAGCCTGATTCATTGGGAGATCAAAGAGGGAATGCTGCCTTTGAGATAAAGCTGTCTTTGCTTTGAAAGATTTCTTCTTTGTGCAGGAGTGTTGCAGTGGGATGTCCACCCACCAGGGAACGTCTCTCTGAGTGGGACACCTCCTCCTAAGAGAGACACAAGAGGAGAAAAGTACCTACTCTGTCTGATCCCAGTGAGCTCAACCTTCCGGGGGGCAAAGTTGAATTTTTGGGTGTTTCCATCAAAGCGAGACTTTGTGTGTGACCTTCTCCAGACCTGCCCTGGCTTCAAGGCCAGAGGCAAGCAGGGCAGTACAACTGTATCTATGATGTGCCTCCACCTTTTTGACAGATAGTTAGACTCAGAGCTGCATAATTTAAAACTGGAAAACTTTAAAACCCCACCAAAACTTTCTTGTTTGCAGGAGCTCACAGATATGAATCTCAGTGTTGATTCACTGAGGAAGATTTGTTGTCACTTTAAGCCTAGCAATTTGCCATGCTTGTGCAAGGGCAGTTCATAAACAGTTTTTCCTCTCTACCTTCCAGAACTGATGTGTCAAAGGGGTGAAAACTTGAAGTGTTTAAATACTTGGTGGGCATTTTGGTAAAAGCTGATGATATATAAGACAGACTGGCTCTTGCAGATGGCACTCTCCATCCACATTACCTACTACTTTCAAAATCAATCCTAATAGTATTGGTAACATCCTGGCATGTAGCGTGAGCAAGACAATCTATATGAACATTGTTAAGCTGCTGAGGCTTTCTCTCAGTATAATGGAATGGAGAGAAAAGGTAACAAGAGCTTACTGGGAACAAAATCTTTATAACTGAATTGTACTCAAAATGGGTTCAGCATACTCCAGATGAACACTTTGGTCATTTTGGCAATATCTGATTGCTTCAAGCTCAGGAGATTTTCCCTGGGCTGTGCTCTGCAGTGGGAGCTGGGTGTCACAGGATGCACTCCAAGTATTTGCAAACAGGAGCAAGAGCTTGTGAGAGAACTAAGATCCATTGGACTACAGCCTCTCTGGCTTGAATCAGCAGGTATGAAGACTTTGGCATCTTGAATTCTATTTGTTTGTTTGTTTACTTTAAATCACCATATCCATCTTCAGGACTTCAAAACTCTTGGAGTTACTCTAACCTTATGTCTACAGCATCCCTAAACCAAAGGGAAGTCTTTGATGAGGTGGGGATTTTTTCAATGTAGTCTTTTTGAGAGTCTGTTTAGGGTGCTTGGGCTAGAGAATATATTTGGTGGTATCTTAAGCACACACCTGAACGTAACTGCTCACTGGGTTGGAGCAGCATGTAAATGGCAGAGGCTGTTTTGTTGGGATCTTTAAGCAGCAAAGGGAATTGCATTTGGGAGCAGAAGATTCAAACAGAAAATTGTAATGATGAAGCCAATCAACTTCATTAAAGCTGTTATTTTAATTCCATTTTACATGACTGAGTATATTTAAGACATGCAAAGAGGGACCTCTAGTCTGTACATGAATTAAGAGTCTTCTGAGGGGCCTTTTAATTCTGAAAGGGGAAAAGTAACTCAGCACTTTCTGAGTTTGTCACTGATATAGTTGAAGCTTTCATGCTGCTGCTTCTTTCCAAAGGTCAGGCTAATGTCCTGGCTCAGAATAAAAATATTGGTATCAATAGTTATTGAAGTTAAATCTCAGTATGTGTTATTTGGTTGGGAACAGGCAGGCACTTGCAGTGATAAAATTTCTTTTAGCAAATTCTTTGCTTTGCTTAAATCCTACATTAGAAGGAACTTCCTTTCTACAGCCTACAAAATGTGTGCTTTCATTTACCACATATGTGGTAAACTTCAAGTTCAGCCATTGTAAAATGTGGTCTCTTTCCCCTCCCATTTCTTTCTTTTCATTTATGAAAGCTCCTGAGTAATTTATCGTAATATTCAAAGAACAGTTTAGGTGTGAATGTAGGACACAAAATAGCTCAAGTTTAAAAATACTTAATGTTCTGTTTGCTGGAGAGCTCAGCCAAGCTGCTGTGCATGGAGCTGATGCTGCCTGTCCCTGAGTCACCAGTGATGAGCAGGTGAAGGACCACACCAATCCTGACCCGATCAGTAGGCAGGCTGTGGTGCACAGGATGAAGAACAGGCAACATCACAGCAAGCAAAATGCATGAGATCTATTTGAAGCCAGAGGCAACACTTATTGGCAGGTCTGCTTTGTGCTGCAGATGAAACAACGTGCCACAAAACTGCATAGAAAGTGAAAATGGGAGGGTGAACTTTTTCATCCTTTGTTGAACATGTAGGGATGAAAAAAGGAAACAGTGGTAAAATACCCCAAAACTTTTAGAAGTCTTTAAGGGACGAGAGGTTAAGAGACAAACGTTGGGGTTACTGTGAGGATCAGAGGTTCAAGGAAGGCATTAATCAGTCAGAATTTCAATAAAGAAACACCATCTCTGAAAAAAAGCCATGCCATTGTGAGCAGTAGGTGCGAATATTCAAATACCAACAAGATAATAAACATTTGTTGAGAAAAGCGAGTAGGATACATGGGTAAAGAAGATGGGAAAAATCAACAGCAAATGAATTGCTGAAGAAAATAAAAGGTCTCAGTGGCAACTAGCATCAGACATAACTGTTCCTTTTTTTAAAGAAACCACTGAGATGTTAACCTGGAGATTTATAAAGCTCTTCCTTAGCACAACATGCTAGTTACCTTCCAGTTGAGATGAGAAAGTAACTAACTCAGCTGTGGAACTGTGATTGCTTTCCCCAAAACACATGGCAAGATTTGCCAATTTGCAACAAGAAAGCGATATTGCCCCTTTAATAGTAGATTATTTTATATCCCTGTCCTCAGCATGAGCCATGAGCCATTCAGAACCAAGCAGTGAATAAATAGGCATTTGCAATATGAACTATGATGTCACGTAAATAAAGCCCACGCAGACCTATTGCATTGTTGCTATGTTTAAGTACCTACAACCAGGAGCAGCAAGTCTCCTATGCTAGCTGATGAATTCCAGCGTGATGCTGAAGTTTCAAAACACTGAAGCCTGGGCAATATTTTTAACAAGATGGATTGGCAGTTTTAATAATTCCCAGATCCCAAACACATATGAAACAAGCCCTTGATGAGAAAGGTCTGATTACAAATAACCTGCAGAGAGATGAAAGTTCTTTTTTAATATCTGTTTTTTTAAGTCTGCTTTAGACTTTCAAGAGGCTTCAAAAGAAGTCAAAGACTAGAAAACAGTTTGATTTAATACTGTTAGATGTGTGAAATAAAATACTGGACAATAAGAGATGTAAATCAAGCAACAAGTGCAAATGACTTAAATCAAATTAAAGGGCTAATTGAAAATAATGGAATTAAAACCTTTTTTCGTTGTTTTTATCCATCTGTTTTTCATCACTGTTTGCAACAGCATTTTTTTTTTATCTTCTTTACTTTGAAGAACAAACTTTCTCCACCATAAAAGACAATGATTTCAATCAGCATCTGAAATGTCATTCTATGGGGATGTAGATGCTAAATGCCAGTCAGGAAGAGAAGCACCATCAACATCAACCAGCAGGACAGCCTAGCTATACAGCCAAAGTGCCACAGCGCTCTACAGTCTTTGTCTAAAAAGCTTTCTGATACAACATCATGATACCCAGTTATCTCCCATTGTAGTGATCCTCACTAACACATCTTTGCTTTCATTCTCTGTAATATCCAAAGAAAATAGCTTTTTCTGTGTTGTAGCATACTATTTATGCGTTTTTCTTTTCATAACAGCAAAGGAGTGATTCCTCTGCAGCGGGATTGATGTGAATTCAAACAGACTTGTCCTACAGGAACATGCTCTTCTCTGTTCCTGGTGCAATGCCACATTGTGTGGGAGACGAGTCATTTCAGCAGAAACACAATTATCCTTATGGCTCTTCACTGTCCCACTTCTTTCACCCTCTGCAGTGCCATTGTCCTACCAGATTGACATACCCTTGCTCTCCCTCTCCCTTTCCAAGCTCAGCACACCTCCTCCTCTTCTCCCCAGTCATTTTTTTAGCTTCACGGCAGGAATGGCTCAGCAAATGTGTCTGCCCAAAGGGCCTACAAAGGCCAGAAGTCTGCAGTGCTTAGAAAAACACAGCTGAGCAGCACATGACTGCAGAGCACATCTGCATGGGGATGTTACCCATAGCCTTTGAATGAGGATTGTGTTGCAGAGTAAAATTCAGCCTTGAGCCCACCAACCTATTACTAAATGCATTTTGTACAGAAAAATCCACCATGAAGCCCTGTCATCAGTGTTCAGAAGGTTTCCCTGCAGAAGTAAACTCCAACTGGGGGAGGTGGGCAGCATGGCAGGTTCAGCTGCCCCATGGTTTTAGGAGTTATCAGTGCTCTACTCTGTCCTGCACATGAACAAACCATGCTGCCTTTCTCAAGGGCAGCTTTATTTTAAATCTTCCAGAAGAACAAGGGGAAAAACCAACTGAGAAAACATGAGGACAATTCCCCCGCTTGTGGGAATGGTACTTTAAAAATGAAATTATTTCCCCTGTGTACTGCTGTGCTGCCTCTTCATTAGAGGGAGAGAAGTGTGTGCACTTGCCTGATGCTAAGCACTTATGGTATGCAGAGACTGCATAAAGGAATCATTTCTGGTGCTAAAAACCAAACCGTCACTGCTCCTTAAGTTTGGTGAAATATCCAATCAGTCTCAGTGGGGTTTTGCAGGAAAAGGAATTAACAAAAAAAAGGGGGGCAAAAGGGGGGAGAAAGGAAGAGAGAAGCCCACCAGCCCCAGAGCATTCCCATAATGAAGGGTCTAAAAATGCCCCACTCATTGATGCAAAATTACAGTTATTGTTTATCCTCCTTCTACTTCACACAGCTTTATACAATACACACCACGAAAAATACAAGCAAACAACCGACACATTAGTTAAGAGACCTTCCATTTTACTTTGGCAGTTCACGATAATGGAATTTAATTGTGGAAAAAGCTGAATAATTTTAGCTGAATGTCATTTGGTTCATTCAAACTGGGAATCAGGGACATTTTTAACAAAGGTTTTCAAACTTCTTTTGAAATCAGGAAGCTGCTGTGCACAGATAAGGGGAGAGGTTTGAGGATTCTCTATCAGAAATTTCAAGGTTTTTTCCATCTGCTTTTTCACATTAACTGGTAATTATCCAGAAAGGCACATAATAGTGCAGAAATGACAGAAGCTGACAAAGGTTTTCCTAAGATATGTAAATTGTCAGTGATAGGCAAGGTGCAACAGAAAGGCTTTCTACAGCACAATTATTTATGCCAGTTTCATTTGCTTTTAGGTAGCACTGATGGCATACCGCACCACTGCGTTTATCACAGGCGCTGCACATTCCCTTCTCCACCAGCACGCAGGAAAGATGGCAAAAAATGAGCTTGAAGGTTGGTGGTCTTCTCTGACTCTGCTATTTTATATTAAATACGTGTGCGCGTGTGCCTGTGAGTATAGATATTTCTAAGGACTCTCTTGTTTACTATAACATTCCCATTCATTTCCCATGCTGCACAAATAAATAGAGGGACCCTTCCCACAGAAGCAGCTTCCATGTATCAGTTACAGTTGGTCTATGAGTCCGCTTTCCTCACAGCAGTGTTATTTGAGAAAGGATGCATTAAAAGAGATACCCAGCTGCTAACCCTTTCCACTGGGGCAGCCACTCCATCCACTTTAAACAATTCAGTGGAGGGATGGCCAGGTTATACTCCTTAAGGGAGAAAAATCCCTCCCTTCTTAAATTGCCCAGTCAGTCTGAGGAATTGTTACACATAGGAGTGCATAAAATGCCACCTCCACGACATGTCCCCACTGGTCAGCAGGGTGGGATCCAGGTCTTGACCAAGGATTTACACAGGTATTTTAGGTCTCTGCTACATAAGCAGAGGGATGGAGGGTGGAGGTTTGATAAATTCCCCCTTTCAAAATGGGAGGCTGGGCTTCTGAGTCCTTCTGGGAAGTTAATTTTTATTTAAGTAAAGTGTAAGGGGTTTGTGCATGGGAGAATTTCCTGCCTGACCCCCAACACATTCAGCTCATACAGGAATTATAGGCTTTAATTAACCTTTTCTGGGAATAGGACTACATATGTAGCTACATATGTAACAAGAGGTTTTAATATCTTTAATGGATGAAAGGACTTTACCTATCAGTCCCTGATGTAGTGGTACCAGAGGTATTATGGTGGTATAATTACTTTACATTACCACGTGAGTGATGTTAAGTTACTCTGATGGGAGGTGTTTCTATGTGTGTGGAGGGGTGGAATTAATTTCCTTTATGGTAATATTAACTTAAGTTAATGGTGGCTGTGAGAAAGTAAACAAGGATGCAACACAATAGATTTATATAGGAAAAAAACCCCACAAGATTGCATTTGAAAGTCAATGGGCTTAGCTATTAGCTATAAAGACCTAGTCTCCTATCTTGAGCTTTGTTTTCCCAAATCAGGGGGCTGGAGGTCAAACCGGAGTTAAAGAGTTCAGGGTGGAGGGAAAGGATTTGACCCACCAGAGCCGGCTGCTGTCCCACAGGGTCTATCCCTGCAGAACCAGCCTGGGGCTGGGTGTAGTATTTCCTTTTATTAAAAAACAAAACAAACAAAACAAAACCTTTTCTTTTAGGTGCTTTTATTCCATAAAGAACAAACAAAAACTTTTAAAAGCTGCTTTACTTGGTCAGTGTTTAACTTCATCAGGAGGTGCAGGCTCTCAGAGGATGTAATGTCCCACCGGCTGATTTATGGGGGCTGTGGCCCAAAGACAGCTCCTGTGCTCATGACCCCTTTTGTTACCCCTCCTATTAACTCACAGGACTCCTTCCTTTCCTGCCTACAACTGCCTTTCCCTGTGCAGCCCCTGGTAGTGCTGGAGGGACAAAACCACCAGCTCCAGCTGCTGACACTGGGCTTTAGACCAGTGACACTGTGTCAGGAGCTTTACCAGCTTTGCTGCACACTGGTAAAGCCCCTGACCCTCTCCTTTGCCTCTGGTCTTCTTCTCTTCATTGCAGGTTTAGTCTAAGCAGTCACACCAACATTAATCATACATGTTTATTTTTTTAAGTAGAAGCTGATATGTTATTAATTGCAAGGAGAGGGAATCCCCAGAAGACACCCCAGCTCAGCCTCAGGGGAGAGAGCCCAGGCTAAGACAAGGTGGGGGACCAGAGCCCAAGCCCAGCTGGAAATGGATTTTGGGAATACACTGGTTAGTTACATTAGGTCTCTGGGACCAGTGATGTACTTCTGGTATTTTTAGAGTATTTATGATATTAAAAAAATGCTGGAATGTTTGTTATTTCATTAAACATTCTGGATTTTCTTTGGGTTTACTTTTTAGGATTTTTAAAACAAAGTTTAAATTAGATAGATAAAAAACTATCAGGCCTGTGAAGAGGGTCTTAGGTGATCTGTGCATAGTGGAGCTGAGGACTTCTGCTGTTGTCATGCACAGACATCAGCTTACAGCTGGCAAAAGGACTTCGAAAAGGCACAAAGGCACTTAAGGACAGAAACCTCTTTCACTGGGAACTGATAGAGCTGGGTGAAACCCTGAGAATGATCAATAAAGAATCACATGAACAGTGGTGTGAATGCAGCTTCACTATCACTACACATTTCTGTGTTTGCTTGTAGTGACATTTTGGACATAGTGTCACTGGCAGGTATATTCCAGAGCAGAGTGAGGATGCTGCCAGCCCCCAGCCTTGGGTCCTGCCTGAAAGAAAGGCCTGAGAGAAGTTTCTAACCCTCAAACTACCAGGAAAAGCCTGAAAAGACGACTGTCTGCCTGAGTCTGCTGCCAGCCTGAAGCCTGGTCCCCCCCGTCGGTCAGTGCCATATGTCTACTTAGAGAGCAGAAAGGGGAAAAAGCATCAAGACAACTCATGTGAGCAGTGGTACTTACCCAGCAGAGCTTAAATTTTGACCATTAAATGATTATGGCAAAATACTTACCATCCATCTACAGCCAGAGAATTATTTACTAAAGCTATTCAGAAAATAACTGGGAATAATGAATCCAACAGAAGAAACTGTATACTGAAAAAGAGGTGAAATTCACTGGAGGAATTATTCACTTCAACTTATTCAACTCAGTCCTATCAGTAAAGAG
The DNA here is from genome assembly GCF_000696875.1 of Nestor notabilis. Taxonomy (NCBI): domain Eukaryota; kingdom Metazoa; phylum Chordata; class Aves; order Psittaciformes; family Psittacidae; genus Nestor; species Nestor notabilis. The sequence continues at coordinate 78,590 of NW_009916746.1, read as the reverse complement.
TTGAAATATAGGCTTCAGGGATACTGCACAGGCAGTGGCAATGGATGGGAAGAAGGATAAGAAAAAACACTGAGACTGAAAAAAGCACTGCACCAAAGCATACCCATCGCTATGGCTCCTGCTGTCCCCTGATGACCCTCATGATGTTCAGCAGCAGCTCTGGGAGTGCCAGTCTTCCAGCAAAGCAAGGCATGTCATTAAGCCCCCAAATACATCTTCTGGTGTTTAACTTTAAGGTTGACCATAATACGGTAGAGAGGAGGGCATAAGTCAGAGTCCTCGCTCACAGCAGCATCTCCCCACAGCTGTGCTACGTACCCCAGTCTGAGATCTGTAATGCTACAGGAAAGGTTCACTCACCTGCATCAAATTTCTCTGTAATGAGATGCTAGTGGTGGGTCAGTTTAGCAGCTGTGGGATTTCACTCTCGCAGACCTTCAGTTTTATGTATCCAGTGAGTTTCATGTCAAAAGAGGAGGAGTTTTAAGTGCACTAACAAACAGCTTTATTTAAATAATAGGCAAGAAAAACAGCCCCTCTATTTAAAAGCAGTGTCCCTGTGCCCAAGCACTGTCTCCTATTAAATATCCTGCTAATTTTTCCTTGTTCTGTTTTCATCAGGGACTGAATTTCTGAAGTGCTTCTGGTTTACCCAGCATGGCAATGGAAGGCGCAGTCAGAAGGGATTTCTGGAGCTGATGTGTTTTGTCTGAGGCATTGCTGCAGCATTTGGGACATGCTTTGAGCTGGCAGTGCCCCCTCCTGAGACAGCTCTCTCAGGGATGCTGAAAATCATAAAGTAAAGGTCTTTGGGGATGGCAGGAACTGTGCATTTTTCTGGGTCACAAAAGGATGGAAAATGAAAGCAGTGTAGAAAAGATTTCTTTAAAATATTATGTTTTCATTGACCAAAACCTTCCAGCTTCTGTGATACCAGAGCTCCCAAACATCATGCCAAGCATTTTAGGGGCAAAGGGCTGAGAATCAGAGCAGGCAAATGGGGGGCTAAATACACAGAAATGGCCTGAATTCATCATCTGGATTATCTGTTGGGTTGGGTTTCTTTTTTTTTTTCTATAGGCTCTTGTTAGACTTTGAAAGACAAAAAAAAAAAAGAAAAAAGAATTAAACATATTTCAGAGTAATTGAACTATGCTCACATTAACTTACACTAAAATTAGTTTTAATTAAATGAACTTCCCCTATTTGTAGCTGGAAGGTACTTATGTGAGATAAAAAGCTCCATTCTAATAACACTGAGACTCACCATCACTTAATTAGCATCACAACTCAAGGCAGACTGAGCAGGAAGGCTAGTGGGGAGGTGGGCTTGTGCTGCTAGGTGGGATTTTGGGGAGAGATGCCCCCTCCTACAGCAGCCCCCATCCCAGAGCCCACCCAGTGCCGCAAGGCACACTGGGAATGGAAATCACACCTAGTATTTGACACAGTTTGTGGCAAAAGCAATTATAATTAACATTATATTAAATATTAAGTCAAGATCATAAGACGTTGATTGGTACTGATTAGCTGTATAATCCATAATTAGAAATCACTGCACCCTTCACCAGGTACTGTAGTGCTTCGCTTATGATTTCACCGCTAAATTAAGCGAGTGATTCAGCTTTTGCCCTGAGTTTTACTTTTGCATTAATTTAGGGCAGAATCACATTCTGGCAAAGAAAGGCA